>NW_011967224.1:992592-1009844 GCF_000949405.1 Vollenhovia emeryi | reverse complement strand
GTTTCTAACGGAATTTTTACCAGGGAGTGGAGGTGAAGTTTCCCCAGATAAAGTCTCCGCCGGTTGGGTCGACCTGAACGTTCCCAAGAACGGAAGTGAAGATCTGTTACTCCTTACGATAACGTGCGTTCACAAATTTTCAGGGGACGTCTTCGGGCAGCTTCTGGCTGTAATAAGTCTAATACCCTTCGCCATCGTAGCCGGTTTTCTCACGTTGATACTTTTTAGGAGGGATTTACACACCGTAAGTCAATCGCCGACGCGCAATGCCGATCTAGCTTACGGGTGCCGCAAGTGTGAACCACGCTCTTCGTTTGCAGATCGTGTTTTTTATCGGAGTCGCCGTCAATGAATCTATAAATTACGTACTGAAGCACACGATTCGCCAGGCGAGGCCGCTGAAGAGAGACGGCCTGTACGCCGAGTATGGCATGCCGTCTACACATGCACAATTTATGTGGTTCTTCGCTGCGTACGCAACACTTTTTATATACTTTAGGTAACCGTGCGTCCGTGAATCGTATCGCCTGCAATCGTGTCGCCCGCTCGACTCACCCGCGCGTCTCTTTCTTTCCGCAGATTAAATTACAATTGTACGATAGCCGAGAGATTTTGGCGGACAATAGTAGCGATAGGATGCATCGTCACAGCCATACTGGTGACCTGCAGCAGAGTGTATCTGCTGTACCACTCCAACACCCAGGTATTCTGCGGTGCGCTGATTGGGATTGCGATGGGGACAGCGTGGTTCATAACAATGCACACGGTCCTGACGCCGTTCTTTCCTATAGTGGTCTCGTGGTGAGTAGTGGGAAAGCAGTGTGCAGTAACAGACGAACGTTCCCTATTACGAGATCGGCTGATACGAGACAGCGGAGTTTCTGCCAACACGCGGAGAGAATTTTCTCTTGAAATTCACTCCAGAAATCGTGTGATCGCGGAACAACGTGGCATTGTGAAAAACTGTATAAGAGTTTTTATTTTACCACACATTTTACTAATAAAACGTATACTGAGTTTACTAGTAATGTATGGTAAACATTTCAAAAAGCTCTCGTGAAACTCCTCGGAAAGCCGCGCTGTCCCACGATTGTATGATTTACAGGCTAAATTTTGAGAGAAAATTCCGTGTAGGCATTACCTGTTGGTCCCATCATGAATTTATTCATCATGTAAAAATACAAGGTGAGACATTGCGCACGTAACCGATTTGTGAGGCAAAGTATTCAGTTCTTGCTACATTCGACCGCGATGATTTGCAATTTCAAGGTTTGGGGCAAAGTTCTGGTTTGGTCACGAGTGCACATCCGCGGGGATGTTACACCTGGTATTCTGGCATTGTGAATTTATCGAGGGTGAAATCTGTTCGGTGGAAAATTGATTGTTAAGTCGTGTAATTATCGCGATGAAAGATCTGGAAGATTGATAGCCCATCTCGTAACAGGGGACTTTCTCCTGTCGGCAATAAAGCAACATTCGTCCCTGTTCTAATTTCTGCTGTCCCTCAGGCGGATATCGGAGTTCTTGTTGCTGCGCGACACGACGCTGATCCCTAACGTTCTGTGGTTCGAGTACACGAACATCCGTACGGAGGCGCGGGCACGAGCGCGAAAGCTATCGGCGATCGGCAGGTCGCATTGACAACCAAGTACGGTCGGCCGACGGGCCGATATTGCGTAACAAATGCCTTGCTGACGAACGACTCGAGACGTCAAACATTCCCGCAGTTCTACCGCGTTCGAGGTTCAACGCGGAAGAGACCGCGTTCGAAATATTCGATCCAGATGCGGTTTCACGAATTCCAGCGCAAACGCGAAACTGACCGTCGATCGCGACACGATTGTTACCGTTCTGCATTGTCATTCAACGTTGTCACTCGGCGTTTATCATTCAACATTATGATAGTTATCGTCTATTATTGCGACAATTTTAAATATTTTTAGAAGCAGTGGAGATAATCGAACGTGGCGCAAGCTCGCGTCGATTCGCGACTGCTGGAAGAACAATGCCGGGAGGAAGACGATGGATACGACTGCCGTTGTAACCAGACAGATCGCCGGCATTGCCGAGATGCAAGTCGTCAAGTGCGTTCGCGCGTCCGAGCACGATTGTATTCCCACAGCAAGTTACATTCTTTTTAAACTCTCGCAACCTGTTCAGCGGGATTTTGTACCGACTCCCAAGAGGAACGTACTTTGCTGGATCCTCTCACCGCGTGTTCCCGACACTTCATCAAGAGCGAGACAGTGGGACGCGCCGACGCTCGAATCGAACATTGCAACTCGGAAATTGGGCGACCAGTCAACAGCGAGCAGCGGTGAGGGGAAAGGCCGAGTCTCGACGAATGCGTTTCCGAACGATTGACACGCAGGAGCTTCATCAGCGGATCGTTGCACGATTCATTCAGCGACGTACTCGCGAAAATCGGGACATTCATTCGACGCACCGTTTGCGAGTCATAGGAGATATTCATTTTCCGAGTGACACGAGGGAAGGACTAGTGTAACAAGTTAAATTAGATGACCACTCGACTGGAGTACAAGGGGGACATTGTAGAAACCACTGGGTTGATGAAAACTAGTAGCACAGTACATTGGCGCGATATTGGGGAAATAATGTAAATCTAATATTCCCAACTTTGGTCCAATATTGTAAGATGACACCTCCCTCTTATTTAGTCCATCTATGCGGCAACATTCAAAATACCACAGCCAATATTTAGCAATGTAATATTCATATTACATTGCTAAATATTGGCTGTGGTATTTTGAAAACAGACGTGGTATCATTTTTCCTTCGAGCGAGGAAACCTGTAGCGAGTCTTCAGGTTCAGAAAAGAAAAACATTAACGAAGATCAAGTTATGTCAGAAGAATTTATGTGTATTTTGAAATTAGAAAAGAAAAACATTAAAGAAGACGAAGTTATGCTAGAAAAATCTATTAAAGATGACAATTTGCCATCGTATATTAGACCAATGTTGCCGAATAGATAGACTAAATAAGATGAGGCGTCCATCTTACAATATTGGACCAAAATTGGGAATATAATAGCGTTTTCGACTGGACCAGGATTAATCGCTCCGGGAGCGATTAATGACGTCACGAGTTTTGTTTTAGGTTACTAGACAAATAACCCAAATGCAACCCATGTTCGACCCATACCATTGCGAATTGATCCATCAGTGCTAAGAACCCTGATGGAAAAATTTTGCTGAAAATGTAATGAAATTGATGCAAAGTGAAATGAAAGTTATTGGAAACTTGTTGAAACCATTTCAAAATAAATCATAAGTTTCGTTATGAAATTCAATGAAATACTGTGAAATTAGATGAAAGTTAATTAATATTACTAAAAATTAGTGAAAAAATTTTAGAAATGTTGTATATTATGAAATTTGCAGAATTTAACTGAAAATAAATTTTTTTTATTTAATGAAAAATTGCTGAAATGATAATGAAATTGGGTCAATTGCAAGAGATTTTCAACCAAATTTCAGCAAATTTCATTACGTTTTCAGCAAAATTTTTCGATCAGGGAAGCTACGTTAGGTTACAATCAGGTTATACGTGCGTGTTTATTGTGGAACAAAGCATCCTTTGACGATAATAACGCGTAAGTTTACCAATAAACATTTCGATTTTATCATAAAATTGAAAAGAATATTGTAACTAGAACCTAATCCAGGTTCATAACCCATTTTCGGTCGAACATATGTTCCTAGTATCTTCGGGTTAATCGCTCCGGGAGCGCTAAAACCCATGTCAGTTCCAGTCAGTCGAAAACGCTATTAGATTTACATTATTTACCAATAGTGCCAACAATATGACTTACATTGCTACGGTCTAATATTGATATAATGGCCGGTATTCATAGTCGGTTCTTGTTTCAAAATCGTCCCAAGTGTTGTCTTAAGAGGCTAATACAGCTCTGTGATTGGTTGAAAACACATTAAGAGTATACTCAAGGTGATCTTAAATATAAGAACGGACTATGAATACCGGCCAATATTAGATCACCATTAGACCGATGTTCATATTACATAAATGTTGGCCGAAGCACTTCCAATATAAATCGAGTATTGTATAATTGCTATCGTACAATAATTTATTCCATGACTTTATATTGGGGAAATATTGGCCAATCTATTTCCAATGTAATCAATATTAGACCAGGGTGCAGCCAATGTTTAGCCAATGCACGGTGCTTCTAGGGGTGGTTTACGTTAGAGATAAAGTTGCAATACAACGCGACTCGACGGTGTACGCCTGTCCGTCGTCGAGTTGTCGTCATTCGCGAGATTACTGCCTGAAGAGCGTCCGAGCGTCATATCAGTCTTTCGATTTTCCTTTTCTTTCCACACCTGGTAAACGACCCTACCCTTACGGAAAGAACACTCAAGTTTTGAGTGTTAACACTCGAGTGTTTTTTTTTTCCCCGCAAGGGTAGTAGCCCAGTGCATTGGCTAGACATTGGCCCGAGCCAACCAAATGCTGGGCCAATGTTTAACCAATGCTTGGTCAATGCACTGTGCTACTAGGGGAGGGTTCTCGGGAATCCTGATTTCGAGAAGCGAGCACACGCGAGGACGGCGGCGTTAATCGTTAGTCGGATAGAAGTACGAGCGGGCGAGTACGTAGCGGCGTTACACGCGGTAGCGGTAGCTCATCTCTCTTTTCCTCGGCGTGAGGGAGAGAGAGAGTGAGGGACGTTTGCGCTTCGTCGGTGAAAAAAAACTCGACAATGAAGCAGCGCGCGGTCGGACACTAAGCGGTCTCGTGAGAATCCCTGTATAGAGAACGAGTCGTCTCGCCTCGCGACTCGGAGCGCATTTAATAAAATACGTATTGCCACGCACGACAGCGATTTCATTTATCAGAAACCTGCGGAAGCGGCGCGCGATAGCGTATCGAGTCCACACATTTCGGGAATTGTGTAAATTGGAAATACAATATGCAGTGTCGTACGATGCTTTTAATGGCGGGGGGGGATAAGTGGCGATTTAAGTATTTAAAAATGACCGCGATACACAGGAGAGTGTCTCACGGATTTCTGCCGCATCGTATTACAATTGTACATTGTTTTACATTTATTTAATTACATTTAAAAGAAAATATATAGAAATCTGTGTAAAGAGCAATTTTGCAGCCGGCCATTGGGCACGAATATCTAGATACGTCCGATCGAAAATTCCTAGTAACCCTAGATTCCGGAAGTGCCGAGGCATTTAATGAATCCTACGCGACAAAGCACAGGGAGCGTGGGAGACACACGGTGCAAAGGCGTGAGAGAGAGAGAGAGGAGGAGGGAGGGAGGGGGGTTTGGGTGTTTGCTGGGAAGAAACTCGCGATCGCGTGAGAGAGATCCCCCGACTCGCGAGGATGGACTTCAACGTGAAGAAGCTGGTGAAGGACGCGGGAGCCGCCCTCAGCAGGGTCGTCCAGGTAGGAACGTCACCCCTTGCCTCTCGTACCCGATCGGGACTGGTCGAGACGGGGCCTCGCGGCGAGGAAACGCGGGGCGCGACGTCGAGCCCGTCGGCGTGCGTCAACCGTTGACATTAGCGACGTTCGCGGGCGAGGACGATCGAAGGCGTCCGCGCGTCATCGGACGGCTTCCTCGGCCGCGCCTCGCCGCGGATTCCGCGCTCCGTTTCAGGCCCGGGTCCCTCGCGGCCCGGTCGATCGACACCGACGACGCGCCTCCGCGATCGAACGCGGACGCGTCACCTTGCCGCAACGCTATATCGGCGTCGCAGCGATGACGCGGACTTTGAGCTCGACCGTTGGCGACTATACCTTTCGGGGACACTACAGGTTTGTTTTCTATTCCTGCACTGGTGATCGCTGGTGCAATAAATTGGAGTGAGACATCACTGGTGCAATAAATTGGAGTATGTATATTTTCTCATTCTAGTAGCCTACCGCGCTAGAATTCACCGGTGCAGGAATGGAAAGCAAACCCTGTGTATCGGGACGCTCGTGCGCGAGAAGTCGCCCGAGAAAAGATTCCAGGATTCAGATCACGTTCGTTTTCGTGTCTTGCAGATGACGGAGGAGACGCTGGGCACGTCGGAGAAGACCGAGCTGGACGCGCATCTGGAGCACCTGGCGGAGAGAGGGAACTCCACCAAGACGTGGACGGAGAAGATACTGCGGGACATGGAAGCCGTGCTCACTCCGAATCCCGGTATCCGATGCCGCTCGAATTGATTAAATTTCAGCTTGATAAAGCGGCCCCTGACTGCCAATATAACCATTGTTGTACTTAGCTGGATACATTCTGTCTTTTTCTATCTCATTCTAAGACGATGCGTCTTGTGCAGGTAACAGAATTGAGGATTTCTTTTACGAGAAGATCGACAAGAGGAGACCTAACAGGTTGAGCAACTTGGAGTGCGTAGGCACCGATATGATAGAAGCTGGGAACGACTTTGGCCCAGGGATAGCTTACGGTTAGTGTCGGGAGGTTCCGTAGTAATAAATAGGGGTGTATCTGCGGGGAGGTAGGCACTAAGGCGCGCCACTTCTTAATTTTTCACGAGAAGAATAAGGGGCTTAGAACTAGACCAGGATTCGAACCTGAGTCATTCCGCTTGCTGGGCGAATGCTCTGCCAACTGAGCTATCCGGGCCACGTGTCTACGCGACGCTAGAGAACTTTGGTACAGGAAGATTCGATTTTAGGTAGCGCGTTAATCAAAGTCGGCCAGTGCCAGCAGAGATTGGGGCAGATCGAGAGGGATTTCATAGGGACCGCTGCCAATTGTTACATACAGCCTCTGAGGAAGTTCTTGGACGGAGAAATGAAGACTGTCAGCAAGGAAATGGCGATACTGGAGACTAAGAGGTGACAGAGCTCTTCGCTTATCCTATTCGCGCTAAAAACAAAAGACAAGTCTCGCCTCTAACGCTTAACGATTCTGATGTAGATTGGACCTGGACGCGTGTAAAAATAGAGTAAGGAAAGCGAGGAGCATGCTGGGTCAGCAGAGTGTAAGTACCGTTAACTGTCGATTCCGTTAAAAAAAATGTCTTCTATACGTTTACGATGTGTTTTGTCCTCCACACTGCTGCGATTTATAGGAGTCCGGCATATCACCCGAAGTGTTGCTCGATCAGGTATTGACGCAATAGTTTCGCTCGCCCTCCTGACTCAGAGACATTCAAGTCCGATACGATTAAGACGAAACGGGACTCTCATCGCTATTATTCAAATCTGTTACACTTCACAGATAATTAAAATAACTATCGTTGTCACGTACCCGCGATTGTTTGCATTGTCATCATAATATTCTCATTCGCTTGTACGCGTATATCCCTGGTAGCACAGAACATTGGCTGAACATCGGTCCAACGTTGGTTACATTGGAAATGCATCGGCCGATATTGTCCAACGTAGAGCCGATATTGGAATCAATGTAAATATTGCACGATAATAATCGTACAACATCAGACATATTGGAAGTGCATTGGCCAATATTGCTAAATATTGGCTAAATACGAGAAGGCGCCTATCTTACAATATTGGACCAATGACATCGTAATACTAGATTTACATTATTCTTTCGTATTGCACCAATACATTGTGCTACTAGGGATACAATACATAAGCAAGAAGAATGGTAATAACGGTTGCGGATCGCGAGGCTACGTACGAATCGTCTTCTCACGACGCGGATCCAGTAGCAATAGCTGCGTCTCGCGGCTACAATCGCTTTAGCTTCCCGACTTCGCTTTAGGGCTGAGCAGAATGGCCGTCTTGTACTTTTATTGCACGTCACTACGAGATAAAGACTGAAAACGTAAAGCGTCGACTTGGGAGAGTACAAAACAGCCGTTCCTCTCAGGCTCGTAGACAGCAAATACCGAGGTACACGTGGGAAGCAATAAATAAAATGTATACGTTGCTCACTCAGGCAGAGAGGGAGCTGAGGGTAGTGCAGTCGGAGTTCGATCGGCAAGCGGAGATCGTGAAGCTGCTGCTGGAGGGTGTCTCGAGCTCGCAGGCCGGACACCTGCGGTGCCTGCACGAATTCGTGGAGGCGCAGGCACGCCACTACGCGCAATGCCACGCTGTCATGCAGGATCTGCAGCGCGAGCTTGCCGGGTAAGTTCGCCGCCCACGCCGCTTTTCGACTTCCTTCCTTCGTTCTCTCAAAACTAATCTCTCTGTCTACTCTATTCATCTCTGTATTCGGCACATTTATTGTCCACGTACAGTGTTTTATTATCGCAACATTTCTGTACAGCTATCCCACTTTATGGTGATCTGAGTGAGTAATGTTTGACAAACCTTGAGAATGGCAGTATCGTTGATTGTGTTTAGATATTTCGATTCGTCAGCTCCGCTTCTCCTTGTAGCAACCGCGGGGGGGCATAGATTTGGGCAGAGAGACGCGACAAAATGTTCCGCGACACGAATGTCTCGCCGCGCGTAAGACGCGGCGGTTTGTGGTTTGACGAACATTACCCGTTACGGCCGGTTTCAACGAGCGCCGGTTAATCTTGAACCTTCAATAGGCGAGAATCAAAGCGGAATTGAAGCTCCAGGATGGCTCGGTCTCGGTGAGGCCGGTGGGTGATTAACTATACCAGATCTAATGCCGACACACGATCGCCGATCAGTCGCTTCCATATCAGCTTCCCGTCTCCAAAGCTTCGTAATATTCGTAGCAACAGAATGCAAATTGTTCTTTTCGTTATCTTAATTACCTCCCCGCTTCCTCTGGCCCTCGCGCAATCTGTTCCGAGTGTGTTTCCCTCGTCCCGGCTACACTCTATCTCTGCTTGCACGATTGGTAAATTGCAGGGCACGTCAACCGAGCCCTTTGCTGAGAGTCAACAGCGAGGAAGTGATCGAGCTAAACCCCTCGCCCACTCTCTCTCAAAACTCGCCCGTAACCGCCGGATCTGCCGCTTACGTTACCGCCACATTCGACACTGATACCAGTAAAGTTTAGCTTTTCAACCCTCCGGACACGAGGCGTCGGATCGTTATGAATTTCGGAGTCCCGTTGGCAATTTAATTGACGGATCTACGTTAGCACGATTACGCAGTTTTTCCCCCTTTTCCAGCGACGTTCGTTGAAACTTCACTTCACGTACGCGTTAAAAAGCTTGGCCCCCCGACCGTCGCTTAATCGTTGCAGCCTTGTTATCAAACGAATACTCTATAACGTTGTATAATTGTATATTTAGGCGAAGTAGAGAATGGACGAAGCAATTTCTTCTCGACGAACCTCTTTGTGAACGATTTACGGCGATCAGTGCGGTTTACTCTCATCTTTACCTTCTTCTACTGTTACTATCCTCTCGTTGTTCTTGTCCTTGAGAACAGTTGCTTTGGATCGCCGTAACTCGACCGAGAATGGCCATAGTGGTAGGGGAAACTAATCCACGGTGCTATAACAACGCCATGTAACTAAACAACGACATAATTGTATAGATACATATCACGCTTTTCTTGGTTGTATACTAGAATGTCGATAATCTGCCTATATTATAATATACCGCGGGGGGGAGAGAGAGATTAAAATTCCCGTCTCGTAACATCCGGGGCGAACCGTGTAACAATCGACAATGCATGCGACTGAATCGGTAAAAAATTCAAGAGACACGCGCGCTCACGAAACAACTAACAAGATGGCTCGAATACGAGACTCGGGCTCTTTGAATTGCATGCATACTAACTCAATTCGCCACACAATCGAACACTTCTGTCATCTCGCTCGCTGTAACGAACCCGTGGAATCCGGCGGTGAGTGTGTGTGTGTGTGTGTGCCTGACGAGACGAATATTACAATACGTTCATGTTGACGTTGCGTGGCAGTGACAGTCCTCAGTAAAAAAGTTGCTTACAAGTTCGGTTGTGTCTTCCTATCCCCGCGCGACTATCCCCCTCGTACACGAGATTTATTAAGGATAAGATCATGGCACTGTAATTCACTTGTCGTTTACCTACCCAGACTATCTGGGGGTCCTTATTACACCACCCCACCAGCCACCACCAACGCACTAGCCGAGAACGGTCAGGACAGAGCGAGAGTGTTGTGCAATTACGACGCGAGGGACCCTAGCGAGCTAAGCGTCTTGCAGGACGAGGTAACCAAGTTTGTGATTTAGGTACACGCGACAGCATGTTTGGCGATGTCTCGAGCGAAGGGCATGAATCTGTAGTCGGATTAAGTTATGATACTGTGTAAGGTCACCTACTTACAGTCTCTTCTTCTTCTTCTTCTTTTTGACCACTCTGTATAAATATGTATTGTAGAGAGATTTTCTTTTGTATCTTCCTCGGATCGCCGTGCGAGACTCGTTTTAGGCTTAAATCTTTCGGGACCGCCGTTCGACCTGTTTCTCGACTTAGGCTCCGTGGAGAACGATTCGGACCCGGCGCGTCCGGAGAGAGATCCGTCCCGAAAGAATTAAGACGCCGCCCCGAGATGTTCAACTTCTTTTAACACGCGTTATAGAGTTAAGTATTCGTTATTATAAGTACAGTTTTTTTTCTTCTTTTCAAATCGAGACGCTCGCTACATATATACTTGCATAACTTGTAAGAGCTCTCTGTTAACACTAACCAACGCTGTACTGATGCATTTAATTTCAAGCAGCTAATATGTCGTTAACTCGCTGAAAGATATTACATATTGTTCTCGAAGGAAGGCTTGAAAAAAATTCGTATTCTCACGTATTGTCAGAGAGAAGGAAAACGGAACGTTGAAACTCACGATACACTCTTGCGTTAATATCGGTGGGGAGAAAAGTGGGGGAAAGTTATTTCTCGAATGAACGCACGGCTAGATGGGGAACAAGGATAATAGCGATTAGCAACGTTAATAGGTCGTTCCGCGGAGTTTCGAGAATCGAATGAATATTGTACGTGATCCTTTAAAGAAGTTAGCCTTGTCTCACGATTCACCGAGTTGTATTGTGCATGATAGACATTGGTTGTATCGTAATTTTCAATCTGTTTTAACTTACATTTGCGCTTTCTTACATTCACTTTCTTTTAATCGATGTGTCGCTAGCATATCACGTGTCACACGTCTCCTCCACGTTTACAGATTTGTAAGATAACACACGAGTACAGGACACATCGCGAACGGATCGTATCGTACTTGCGCGTGGACGGAGTTACTGTATATTTATTCAAATTGTGCATGTATTATGAAATAAACGCCTACCGTTTTACTTTGTTACGAGCATTTTATTTATTGTGTCACGACTACTTTTCGTCTTATTGTTTTGTACGCTTATCTCGATGTGTATCTATAGTGACGCTACAGAGAACGCGTGCCTGTGTACCATAATCAATACGATGTACTAATTAGACTGTGTACAAAGTTATACTTTAATAAATTGAATATATCTTGAAAGAAAGAAAGACGGGAGACACGTGTGTGTTTTTTCTAGGTAATCGGTATTTATGAGATTCCCGACGACGACGATTACTTCATGGGGATCCGAGGCAATCAACGAGGGAAGGTGCCCAAAGTATACTTGGAGACGCTTATTATACGTCATTAATGTCAGTTAGAAGCTATCGTCTATTGTCAATTGCATTTCTAGAGTCAATTTAGCGCACTCTGCGCTCTCTCTCTCTCTCTCTCGCCAAGTTTCGTTCCTTTCAGCTTGCACTAGTCTCGAAACAATAGCAGTCTTACTTGGCTTGAAAAACCCGTTACTTCAGGAACAAGAGATTATTATCCCGGCGTGAATAAATTTACTAGTCTACGAACTAAAAGCACAGCACGACACGATGGAATTATTCTTGTATTCAATATTGTGCCTCGCAATCGTGAGTCGCGGCCGTTTCTCTTCTCACGACCGGCACCGCGCGCGGTCGAGAATAAAAACATTCGCCACCGTTTAAACATTTATTATTAATAGCACATAATATATGTATAAAAGTTTACTTCTTTTTCGACACACCCACCGTACGCCCGCGACGACCAGTGGTCTTGGTGTGCTGGCCGCGTACACGGAGACCCCAGTAGTGACGCAGACCCCTGTGAGCGCGGATCTTCTTCATCCTCTCCAAGTCCTCGCGCAGTTTCGAGTCCAAGTTGGCGCTCGTGAGCTGCAAGACGATACACACACACATACACACGAAGTGTTACAAGTACCTTGCGATTTTATCAATGATAGCGTAAGTTGTATGTAAATAACTTCATCTCTGTTGCACTCTCGTACCTGTTACTCGAGATAGGGAACACTACGAAGCAATACAAATGTACAGCAGTGCAGTCGCTATTGCACAAGCTACCAGCTGAACGTGCAATGAACGTTTGCACGTTCAGTCGTGAATTTGTGCGATGGAAATAGCACGGGACACCACGAGGATGGACAAACGATTGTTATATAAATCGTCGCCTGTATCTTTACAACTGAGTATCTCTATGCGTTGAATCTCAATAAATATTCTGCCCCACATATGCGAGAGACGCGTTTCTCTATGTGTACGCGTTTACATTTTTCGACAATAAAGCCTACGTGTTTCAAGACCCGATCTCTTTCCCTCCCGAGATAAATGCGTCGAGTACCTGCGAGTACTTTCCATCGACGATGTCCTTCTGCCTGTTGAGGAACCAGTCGGGGATTTTGTACTGCCTAGGGTTTGCCATGATCGTGACGATTTTCTCCACCTGAAAGCATTTTCCGCACGTCAGCGGCGTTCGTCGGTTCGCAGCACGAACGTGACGCGACAAGACACTCACCTCCTCCTCCGAGCACTCTCCGGCGCGCTTGTCCAGGTCGATGTCCGCCTTCTTCAGGACGATGTTGGCGTAGCGACGACCGACACCCTTGATCGCGGTCATGGCGAACATGACTTTCCGGTTGCCGTCGATGTTCGTGCCCATGACACGAAGAATGTGCTGGAACTTCTCAGGAATCACGAGCGACTGGAACAAAAGGCGTGCGCCACCGTGGTTATGCGTAACACTCGACGTCTAACCTCATACGCGACGCGCGACGACCCGCGAAGCCACTCGACGAATTTTTTTTCCGTCGGTCGCGTGGAGCACCGTTGGATCTTGGCGATTGTCGCGAGAGCGCAGGAAAATTAAAGCCGCGAGACTCGCCCGCGGCGACGCGAGGTTAGAAGCGCGACGCATCGGACGCTAACCTCCAAACGTCGCCAGGTCCGATTTTTCACGCGGCGTTTGTCAAAATATTCCCCGAGACAGATTCAAAATCGACGAATTTAACATCCCGCTCGAACACTCGGCGCGTGTCGCGCAAGATTCCGCGGTGAAGCTCGGATTTTACGAGGAACCCGCGTGGACACTCACCATCTTGCCGTAATGCTTGCCACCGAAAGACGGAGAGCGGAATGGAGAGCCGCGAACAACCGGAAGTGACCGACGAGCCTCGTATCGATTAGCGAAAATGGCGCGAGCCAAGTGAACTTTGAAAGCCGAGACACTTCGACCACACAAGGTTGCTTTCTTTTTAGCGAACGCAGTCGACACTTTTGACACAAATCGACAAATGTCGCTTTCCACTTAAAATGTAATTCAAACTCAATCGACACTTCTGCTCGGGAGGAAAGTTGGAGTGTATTTTTCGCAGACTGTTTTAAACGCGACTGATAAATGTTAATATCTCTCGTACGAGACGATCGAGATTCTCGTAGGAAATAATCGCGTTACGACAAGCGACGCGAAGACACGCGAAACGTCCGCCTCGCTCGATTGAACCGCACTAAATGATAGACTGTTTTCGACCGAGGTGTTTACGGCGCTACGTCATTTCGTGGAACCAGCGCCCGGCGTTCGACCGAGTTGTTTACGTCGCTCGGCCAAGCAAAGTCACGCCGTACGCAAGATCACTCACGCGGCAACAATCGACGCCGCGGCGTCGTAAACACCTAAAAACTGAGCGCGGATTCCAAGAAATGACGTAGCGCCGTGAACACCTCGGTCGAAAATAATCTGTTGAACCAAATCAGTCGACGCGTATTAGTCGAGCGAGACGGATATACCGCGATCATTTCCTACGCAACGCGATCGTCTCGTGCGAGAGTGATTAGCATTTATCAATCGCGTTTAAGTAATTATCGCGATCATGTCGTCATAATCTCTCGAACAATTATACGTACAAAAGTGCGCGTATAACATAAAGTTTCCATCTTCGTCGCGTTCGGGAGTGCCGTTTAAATAATTGAACTAAAGACTTTCCAAAGCTCATTTGAGGAACAAGTGTTCGCTAAATGTCCGCTCCTGTCGACGGCCACACTTCTGAGATTCGGCAGTTTTTCGGGTAAAATACTCGTCGACTCGAAGTGGAGGCGAACTTGACGGAACGAAGTACGTACTTTCAAATGGGCTTTACAACGGGAGTGTAAAGTCGCGCGAACGATCTTTGTGTTTTCGCGAGTGTGCCAGAGACAATCCCAATGGAGTAGGAGGCCTAGGAGAGGCATCGGGCGCCGGCGGAGCAACTTTACGGTAAGAACCTTTTATTTAGTGTAAAATTAATCTTCTTTCCAGTTCACTTGTTAGTCGTTTTATTTCATAATTCTATAATTTCGAAACAATAATTGGAGAATAAGAAGTAATTAAAAATTTTAATAAAAGTTTATTCTTGTGTAGATCTTTTGCGGAAAATCTCATGCGCATTAATCATTTAAATATCAAACCAAATAAAACGTTTAATACGCATAAGAATTACTTATATTTTATAATATTCATTTTCTTCAACACTGCTTTAATAAATTATATATTTGTTTGTTACAGAATCAACATAGCAAACTCCGCTGCATCGGGTGGTGAGTCAGAAACTGTTTTATTCAGGCAACGAATCTACATCTTGTAGATCGTAGATTGTAGATTATAGATCGTAGATTAGTGTATCTCGTAGGTTCGTTGCCTTAAAATGGATAGAGTACACCATAACTTCATATTTATTTTAATATACTCGTATTTCATCTATCGAAGGGAGTAATCGCGATTTTCTCTATGGAGGGTTGGGTGCCTTGTTGCAGCACATCACACATTTCCACGCAAAATATGACGAATATTATTGATATATTCGTCGAGCTAATCTCTTGTAACCTATCCATTTTTATTAACAAATTTATATATAAAGTAAAATAATATGACGTGAGATTCTAACATTTTGTCAAGACCGCTGAAACTTTATATTATTTTCATACATCATTTGAGATTATTGGTTGACCAGACTAGAATATTCAATTGTCGATCTATCTGTCGTACGGAAAGTTTCTTTTCTCTGGGTCTCACGTCATTTATTCTGTACATGTATCTCGCGATACACTTTCAACATGCGTTTCGCATAAATGCACGCAGTTATACGCATCTTCGTGTTTTCGCGGTCGGTCTTCGCGATCAGATTTTTAAAAAATGTTCAAGAAATTATTGTTTAATTTCATCCATATCATAAATTTTAATTTACCGCGAAATATAATTTAAATAAATCTAACGCGAAGTAAATTGTTTTTTTCTATATACATATACTTGAATTTCGAATTTAAAGCTTGAGTCACGAAGAGACAGTCATTATCTATTCTCGAATAAATAACGGAAGTAAAAATATATTTGATTAGTTTTATACAGCACAATTTTTTAATTAATTTTCTTCCCTAATTAACTTCTCGTGGTCGCGCATTTCGATACGATCGACGCTCGCATATAGTTCGAACCGTACGAAATATCTGTCGGTGACGATAATAAACCGACTATGGAAGGAGTTTTCTTCCTTCCTGATCTCTGGTCAAAATGACCAGACTGTATGGCCAGGAACAACGAAAGGTATGTCCAATCTGGCCCAACGAAGGGATACGACGAGGTAAGTGGTCAATATTGGCCACTTTAATGGAGTATGCGAGTAAAGTGATTTAGTTGATTTCTTCTTATTTGTCAAAATTCGGGTGGGTTATATTCTTATCGTTTTTACATATTCTCGCATATGTGCAAAATTAAAAAGATTCCCATTAAATCGCGCGTAGAGAAAAACTTAAGTCGTGAAAGTCTATTGTATACGACTTAATTACTTTTAATTTCTCTTTATTTTTTATATAAAGTCGACTGTCCCTGGCTGTGTCTTTATGTGTACTTTAATCGTGTGGAAGAATTTTGCAATTTTATAAACCCAATTTCAAATTTAAAACAAACTACAAATTGGAAATTTCAAATATCATTCATTTTCAAATTTCAAATACCATTCAAATACCTAACCATTTTTTTATTAGACTTTTGAATTGAGTGTTTTAAGTATAAAAATATTCTGTTATACGGTCCGTAATTATCCTGGTATTTGCGTATAAAAGCTAATAAGAAAAGATTTACAAGCGCAAAAATTATATTCGACTGTGTCGGTAAAAGTGATGCGTGGTGCGAGATTCATATGATCGAAGTATTCACGAAAGGGTGAAATATCATGGCGTTTGTATTTGCGTCGAAAATTTTATTTCAACAATTGATAATATTCCAAATTTGAATATTCGAGACCTGTTCGAGTCAATAATCACAAAAATTTACTCAGGGTCGATAATTCGGCCAACCTAAGTCATAGAATTAACGAAAGATCTCGCCACTGTACACTAAAGTCTCCCTGCTTACGATAAGACGTAAATCATAAACGTAGATAGCACACAAGCTTTAACGTATGTCGTACTTACTCCCTGTTATGTGTACACGACAGTAAATTTGCGCCAAAGCGCTACGACTTAGGGCCATCGCACACAAAATTGCACAGCTGCATGCGCATAGCATGAAAACCGTTTAAACCAATGAACATCTAGCATTGAGTCGCCATATTGATTTACATGACATGCTGAGTGGTCTAGACGGTCTTGTATGTCTGTTTTATTATATCACACTTAAGATTGAAAGAACACAAACATAAATGTGAAGTAAGTTGATTAAAACTTAAAATTTCGAGTGGACTTTTTGGGACATGTTAAAAATGTTAACATTAACATTGGTCTAGTTTACACCGTTAAATCGGTTGGTGCGCACATCAAGTTGGTACGGACTAAACATTTGATACATCCCTGTTTACACCATTTCGTCTCAAAACAGGTTAGGTTAGATTTTTAATCTGGATAACGTAAAATCAAACTTCTACCACAATATGCTAAACTGAACCATACTTCTAACCTCAATCTAGCAGGAATGCCGGGTATAATACGACCCAAATCGAATCAAGTGTTTACAGCGCCCTAAAGGCTGGTCTACAATACATGGAGTAAGCTGGAGTAAGCTGGAGTAAGGAGTAGGAGTAAG
>NW_011967224.1:990523-992492 GCF_000949405.1 Vollenhovia emeryi | reverse complement strand
AAATAAAATGGATTTATTTCCTTACTCCTACTCCTTACTTCAGCTTACTCCATGTATTGTAGACCAGCCTTAAGATATTTTGATACGCGCACCAACTTGGTCTGATACTAGCGATTCAGGAGTATCAGACCAGAGCGCACTAAAGTAATCCGCGAGCGTTTACATCGAGCGAATCAAGCGATTTGATACCGATATAGTATTTGGTACGCGTACCAAACGATCGGTGTAAACTAGCTCAATATGTTTTCTACTGTGTAATGTCCAGTAATGCCGCAAATCTGTACGCCACAATGCGGTTTACCCCTCGGGAAACACCTTTTATAATATTTAATGTAGAATAATAATAAATATAAAATATTTTCTTTTCTCTTTTCTGCGTTGCAAGATTATATTGCGATGGTCGTTCAGTGCGTCCGAATGCGATAAAGAAATTAATAAGATTCATAAAAATGTTATAAACAGAATTACGATAATCGAAATTGAATATACATGCACTTATTGTATAACATACAGGTACCGGCCCTTATTTATTTGTTAAAATGTATTTTCTTTTCTCGAATAGTACTAGCCATGCAATACGAATTTGCCGATTCGAATCGAAGTGTCATAAATCGTTTGTGGTCGGTGCATCGAGACGGACACTTTGCCGTTCATTTCGGGCATGGATTCCTTCGCATGTAGTAATACAAAAGGGAGAACCGAAGCTGAAACAAACGTACCTGATGATCGTCGTCGTGTCACGATCGGTCGAAGAAGCAAACGATGCACGCGGGCATGTCCTACTCGTCGCAGACGTGGCGCGAAAATTCCACTCGGGGATCTAATATTAACAGCGAGCTCTCGATTCCACGGATGTGCCAACGAGGTTGCCGGCGCGAAATGAAATTTGTCTCGGTGTGTCGATGGAGTTTCGATAACTCGATAAAAATCCGGCGGGCGGAAAAGCAATCGTTTCGCCGCGCAAGCCTCTCTTTCTCTCTTTCTCTTTCGCCTTGCCACCCTTTTCCTATCTCTCGTCCTCCCTCTCTCGTTTCCCCTTCTAATCTTGACTGCGAGGGTCAAAGGTTAGTCGGTCGAAGGTAGCAGCGAGGCGGCGGAATCGTCGAGGTGGCGAAACGAGTCGAAACGAGCGTTCGGAGAGTAAATCGGGAGGACAGGGAGTGCTCGCCGTGCATGATCCCCCTTTGATCCGTTTTACTACGGTCGTTCCCTCGGATTAAGCCGGAATAAGAAAGAATTCGCGAGTTCCGCTTCTACCATAATTTATCCGGTCGTCCGAGCGGCGCGTCTCGTGCCGATTTTAAGGCAGAACAGCTAGGGAAGCCCGCAATTCGCTTTCTCGAAAAATTTGCGGATACGAAAGAGGTCGATCTCTTGCATTTTTACAGACTTGTATGATAGATTCTTTACCTTTTCTTACGCGGGCGACAGCACGTTATAAATATTAAAATATACAATAGTTTCCTTTACCAAAGATTTATTCTTACTTCGTGTTATTTTCTGATATCGTATTTTTTGTTTGGAATGTACAACAGCTCTTCTCCACTGATTAAATTTAAGATATACAGTAGCTTTTATCAAAATATTTGCACGTATCTTTTTGTCACGTGAGCTACATGAAGGATAAGAAAAGATAACGTTACAAAATATTCTTTAAACAAAATCAGGACTCCGTGGATATAAATCAAAACAAATAAGGAAAGCTCCCTAGCGGAAAAAATTTCTATAAATAACTACAAAAATTGACTTAAAATAGAAATTTGAAGAAATTGTGATATCTTCGTTGAAACATTTTTTTTTGTAAAAATATCTACGACATAGTACCACAAATTACAATGTTCTCAAATGAAGAAATTATTGCAAGTAGTATTTCATGAAAATGTACAATTTTGTAAAAATTGGTACAAAACTTTGCTAGTTTTAAAAATTTGAGAAACAACAAAATCTTAAAGAATTAAAACACCTGCTT
>NW_011967224.1:931636-990508 GCF_000949405.1 Vollenhovia emeryi | reverse complement strand
AAAAATTTGAGAAACAACAAAATCTTAAAGAATTAAAACACCTGCTTACTTGTAGAATATTACAAAGATTAACAAAAGTGTTCCAATTCTAGCATTTTCATGTTGATTTTTATAACACTTTTTCAATTTACGTAGAATTGCTTAGATTCTGGCAGTTATATTTAATTTTTTTTTGTAGAATTTTGTAGAATTATTTCCGACAGGGCTGTGAGAGTCGAGCGCAGATGATTGCACGCAAGTGATATTTAAAAAATTAAATACTACATAATATAAAATCGAATGTTGAGACAATCAAATAGTATGATATTAAATTCGATATTACATTCGTACGTTTCGCCTCTTTTTGGGAGGCATCTTCAGCGCAAATAAATTAAAATAACAAACATGAGTCAATTAAATAACAATACAAATACAAATACTCTTCATTATATCGGTTTTTACGTAGAAAAATCCGACAACTTGAGAAGGATGCGCTTTCTAGTGTTTTGTTAACTGCGTTCACTGCATAGACATAGTAAATATTACACGTCTATGGTTCAGTATCTTCACTCCGTTTTTCCATGTCTTCCAATTCTTCTGCTTGTCACTTTTGTCTACTACGTATTTTCACGTAACCGGTTTTTAATAATTGACACTTTTTTATCTACTGAAGATGGTCGAGTTAGCGACCGAAACGTTTGAATTTACATTTTGTTGATAAATTTTATAACGCAAACACCTGGTACCGCGCTGAGCCTTCCTTTTTTTTGCGCTTGACTATTGATTGTACTAATTATAATACCACGGTGTTGAATCTGACCCTTCTCCTCGCGATGTTTCACCAACCAGAGAAATCGCGCCGCACTCGGCGATAAGAGGTATTGCCATCAATTCCCGCTATGATTTTCCATCAGACGGCGATCTGAGATAGTCGGCACGCGTTCGAATATTTATTCATTCGAGAATCCAGTTCTCGCCCCGCCGTTCGCGCGGTCGTAGCGAAGACAATTCGCGTTGATTAAAACGGGAGATACGCGACGAGCGTGGGGGTCGCGCCTCGCGGAACGCGTCTCGCAATAAATTTGCCGCGGAATTCATAAAGCATCGTTACGTCCGTTTCCGGCGGGCGTACGAATTGCGCGACGGTTTACGTTCTTCTTTTTTCGTGTTTTTTTTTTAGAAAAGTAGTATCCTTTCGGGACAAGGGAGAATGACGAAACGTCGAACGGATTAGGCAACGCGCGAGAGACTTATGGAGCATCGAAACGATTAATCATCCGACGACGAATTCTGCATTATGTGGGACGGCTACATCGTCGACAAACCCCCCCGTGTCGCTTACTATCGGATTATGATAGAGGATTTGCAGCCTCGGCTAACATATGCTCTCAACTTTTTTACGCTCGCAAGATGAGTAATGTACCCGTTCCGCTCCTAGCAATAATAATTAAGAAAAAAGAACCTCTTTTTTCACGGGGAAGTTGTTTTTAAAAATCGACCAAACTGGCATAAAAGTGATATATATTTAAGTTACAACGTTTCGACCTCTTAATCGGGTCCTTTTCAAGTACAACCTTAATGTTGACTGAACAAATTAATTTTATGCCGAAACAGAATGAGTTCATGAGTCTGTGGCAGCAAATTCATAACATCATACATGTCTAGGTTCTAACCTAGGGATGCTAAAGGGTTCAAATCCGGGACCGAAACGTCGTTAGTTTTTTAAACGAACACATTGGCCAGTTTTCCTTTCAATAGGTCGTTTCGAAAAACTACATATCATTGGTTTCATATTACTGGCGATAATAAATCTATTTGTGAGATAATATGGATACGTTAAATGATACTCTGTTAATATTTTAACACGAAATAAATGCAAATCTCAAAATAATTTAAAATAAATTTTGTGTAAAATTAACATACTTTTAATGACGAAATGAATTTTAAACAATGTAATTTTTCCATTTTACAAATGTAATAAGTCAAATGACGGTTCGAAATCACTCTCACTTATGTTATATAAAATCGCCATTTTATTCTGTAAATCTTAACAGATAAATCTTGTTACTAATAATATAGAACATATGTATTGTGTAAGATGAAAAAATAAGTACACATTGTGTTATTCTAGCATTTCTTTTCAGTTATTTTAATAATTTTACATTCGAGGTCAATTAACGCAAGAGCAATGTATTAAATTAGCACATGAACGTGCTAAACATTTAACAAAAAAATTTTAACCGGCATTTTTTTAAAACAAGAAAACACCAATTTTCCAACTGTGTGGATCCTCACGTTGTTGGATACGTCTCTTACGAATGATGTCTAATTCTCAAACAAGCGTTCGGAGAGACACAAAGAGCGCGAGGCGTAACTTTCGAAGTGACAAATTTGCCCCGCTAGAGCGATAAATTGGGCACTTGGCTAGCTGCTCGCAGGGATCGTCGCGATTGTCACCGTAGAACATCGTGTACGCGACGCAACGGTGCTTATTATTTTGCGGGGCGCGGTCTCCCCTGCAGGATTGAATCACTGAAAGAAAGGGTAATCCCCACCTGCTGTCATTCAGTAAACAAGAGAGTGCGAATCGACGAGGGGCTGAAATCCTTGCGTCATTAAAGCGATATGATAGTTCGTTTAGCTGCCGGACAGACGTTTTCGGCAGCCACTTCTCCGCTCTTCATTTTAATCACGGCTTTAGCGCCGAGTAACTCGTAGATTATAAGAGTCGCGCGATTGTTGAAATCGATTACCCGAAACGAACTAACAATACTACTCTGTTCCTTAAAGTGGATAGCATTTCGCTAAAATTCTATTTCGTGGGGGCGAATGTAAGCATTTTTTAATTCAATCCCAGGTAGCCAACTGACGCAACTTGTCGTCATTTTGACGTCAAAACGACATTTCTGACGACATTTCGACATCAAAATGATGACAAGTGACGTCAGCTGGCTACCTGGGATATCTCTAAAGCCCGTATCAGACTGCGGATTGAGATTGAGATCAGATTGAAATTTGGCAAATTGGAGTAAAAATTACTAAACTTGAGATTAGTAAACTTTATTGTGATCGGTCGAATTTCAATCTAATCCCAATCTCAATCTGTCGTCCGATACGTGCGTAAGGGAGATCTTGATAAGAGAAAGTTGATACTTGAAGTCGAACAACCTGCGGCTGAAGGGGGAGAAAACTCGTGCTCGCCCGTGCGAACGAACGCGGGAATGATCGTTCGGGAAATCGCGGGGCCCGACACTATTAAAACGCAGATCATAAAGTTACCGAGTGGCCGGGAGATCCATATACGGGTCCGCGTAATAAAACGAAAGGGTACGCTGGAAGGGAGGGACGGTAGTTCGAATTCACGAGGGGTGGCGAGAGAAGGCAAGTGGATCGGCGGATGGATTTACCGCGCAAATATTTATGTAGCGGGCCCCACGGGACGGCGGATCATCAAATTCCAATAACGAAACGCTCTGCACGAGATCTGGCTGGACCCGCGGGTGGCGACACATCAGACGCGGGCAACAAAGGGGGGGGGGAGAGGGGGGAGATTCATATTCACATATGCTCCCTGCACAGAGCAGCGTGAAATCTGCTTTGACACTGCATTAGTGGGACACGTACGAATATGACGATCTAAGAACACGCATTTGTTTCTTTCTGTTTCACTTTTTTTTTTAAATGTACGTACACAGACAGGCAGATATGATATGCCTGATTGGCAATGCTCGATATCTCGAGATATCGAAATGCCAGTCTGTGTACACTAGGAATCACTGCACTGAGAAAAATGTCCGAGAAAAATGTAATTGAATTATCCGATTAAATATAATCGGATAATTCAATTACATAATAACAAACGGATATATCCAATTAAATTGTGTATCCGATGAAAAATACGATCGGTTTGTCAACCAAATTTCATCGGTAACTGTATTCCATCGGATGTGTCCATAATTTAATCGGAAAGCGTAATCGGAAAAATTTACCATCGGAAACACTATTTAATCGATTTATCCGATGGAAATTTTTCCCAGTGTGATGCCTTTCCGTACACTGAGAAAAATTTTCATCGGATAAACCAATTAAATAGTATGTCCGATGGTTAATTTTTCCGATTACGTTTTCCGATTAAATTATGGATATATCCGATGAAATTTATCCGATGAAATGCAATTACCGATGAAATTTGATTGAAAAACCGATCAAATTTTTCATCGGATATACAATTTAATCGGATATATCCGTTTGTTATCATGTAATTGGATTATCCGATTATATTCAATCGGACATTTCTCTCAGTGTATAAATTTGGACGCAGATAGAACACACATACATTCGCCATGTATGTACGTACCCAGATAGCACACATAGTTCTATGAATATTCTTCTGGAGTGCAAATATTGTTAATTTCAGAATATTCCATAAATATATATATAGATTATTACAATTAGAAATCGTATATTCGTGACAAAGAAACACGTTTTCAGAATATTCGTCGAGAATGTGTTTGGAATATTTGTTCAGAATAATTTTTGAATATTCATTGAGCTTATGTCTCGCACATTGACAAATATGTATAACATATGATAAGAATGACCTATGGAGTATGCGAAATATTCTTGAAGAATATTCTTAAAATGTTCATAGGAGTGTCTTGTGCTATCTGGTTATGTAAACGCAAAATATATAAATGCGTTGATATGTACAGAAATTCATGTAGGAAGGCATCAGTGATTTCTAGTGTGCATAAGATTGTTTAGGTCGAAATACATTATGTCTGTGATCGAGACACACGCGAGAAATATATTTTTCACTCGCTCATCCAAGTTTCTCATTTAATCGCAGTTTTACTTACATATTAATCGAAAGATTAAAAGATAAAAAGTAAAAATTTAGAATTTATAAAAATAACAAGGTAATAAAAAATGTTTCCTCTTGTGTAATTGTAATTTATACTTTAGCATTGACACATTTTTTGACAGAGGTAAGGAAGGCAGTGGAATCATCTTATGTATCAAAGTTATTTATAGCCGTGTGATATATTTATCCCTTATTTTGCCTTCCAGAAATGGATACTCATGCTGTGCCTTAATACGCATAAAATGTTGGGAAATGACTATTAATTTTGTGAATTATTTGCTGCACATAATGATCGCAATAATGCGGATCCGTTGGCAAGGTCGAAAATAAAATTTTGAAAGGAGAGAAAGGAAGCTATAATATTTCTATTGAGACAAAAAGAAAGTTGGGGAACATATTGCAGAGTAGTTTTGTAAACCTTTTTATTACCCGGTTTTTTTGCCGTAAATTGCCGTATCTTTAAGCTAAAACTGAATCGGAGAAAAGGGCTCGTTTCTTATTTTAACAAAGGTACTGATCGCCGTTATCTTTTGGCCCCTCAGTTGGCATTTATTTCGTAGCTCATCAAACGCACAATGAGTATACCTAATATAATTTTTCACGGCGTGACATTTTTACGTAACACTATGCCGAAGTTGGATACGCAACGGGAATTCCATCATTTAATCATTCTTATAGCGTTTTCGATTTTCTGACTCGGAGTCGGGTCGAGTCAGCAAATCGAAAACGCTATTACACTATGACAGCCGTAAATGGGGCAAAAGTCACCATTTTTTTCACCGTATTACATGCTTAAAAACAAATTAAATTGTTAAAAATCTCCCATCAAAATTTATTATTATTATTTTTAAAAAATATTATTATTATAAAAATTAGTAATTAAGAGAATTCCGCGGCCATCTTTTTTACCGATACAGTCAAATATTAAATATAAGTCCGCAACTCATCCTGGTATTATTTTGTGCATAAAAGCCAATGAAAAGATTTACAAGCGCAAAAATTATACATCTTTGACCGTGTCGGTAAAAAAGATGGATGAATCTTAAGGCCGATAACCCTGTAACGAGCCTACTTCCTTTCAAACTTTCCTCCTTCGTAAATTAGGAAGAGATGCAAATTGTAAAGCGTTGGTTAAAAATTACGTGCCATCAACCATCTTTCCACGAGATTTCGACAGTGTAGCTTCTTAATCTACCTGAAACGCAGTGCTCAGTATGTCTGGCCAGAGGAAGGCGTTTTAAAGCAGCGAATCGAATGATCCATTTCGTCTTTCGCCCCGCCTCCAGCCGTTCGACTTTGGGACGCAGGTGGCAACGCTCAAAGCCAATTATGCGAACGCGCCCCCGACGTCGACGTAGCCTCGCAAATCCCTATTTCTCGTAAAGCCCCCGTGAGCGCGCGCGGGCGAGAATTGGCGGCGAGAGGAGAAGTTTAACTTGTCCGCGCTATAACGGATTAACGGCAGCGATTTATTCGCGAGTAATTGTTTCCTCCCTTTAATTAACTCGCATTTATTTCGCGTAATGGGAACGGTTCGCGCCGGCTCTCGCCGGTGAATTTTCCGAGCGCGCGGCGTACACGTATATACGTGCGAAGAAAGCTGAAGAAAGCGTCTCTTCGTATTAAATAAATCCCTCTTTCGTTACCCATTTTCGATTCATCCGCTTTTCCAAGCAACGAACGCGTGTTAACTTCTCCAGGATACATAAATTTAGTTTCTCTCAAATGTTCCTAGCATAACGAGTGAAACTAATCGTGTTCTTCATTTTTTCTTATCCTTTGTTCAATTGCTGAGGATTTAAAGCGAATAAAACAGAAAACATAAAACGTTTTTTCCTATTTTTAAAGATTTGTCTCTGAAGAAGTGAATTTTTTTAAAGCGAGAACATTATCGAAAATACTAACGCTTTAAATATTTGTAAAGATAATATCTCTTTTGTGCAAAAACCATATGCTTATAGTGAAATATTCGCTCTATTGGAGCAAATATTTACTCTATTACAGCGAATAGTTTACTCCAAAATTTTAGAAAGTATCTTCAGTAAATATATAAGGTCTTAAATATATTTCTACATGAACCTCTATATCGTACGGATAGTTTACTTTTATATCACGACTTTTATATTGTGACTTATGAATTTGCTGATACAAGCTCATGCACTCCTTATGTTTTCCGACAACAACCGTTTCGGTATTAAATATTGTTACTTGATAAGGATCTGGAATTAGGTCGAAACGTCGTAAATAAATTACCCGAAACTTTGCCGGTCTGGTCGACTACGAGCTTTGCATTCTTACTTAAACGTATTGTCTTGAATAAAGTCTTAAATAAATATATACATAAATACAAGCGAGGGTGCAAGCAAACAGGGATGGGGATGGGGTGCGGTGAGGACAATTAACTCCACGAGTGATTCAGCTCCGACCAAGGGGAGGAAAGGGGGAATTCCAGCTCGTTTTACCGGTTTCCCGTCGATGGCCTCGATGAAACGAGATAATTTCGTATGAACGCCGTCGGCTTAACGACCCATCAAGGTGCGATGAGACAAACGCAAACAATCGACAATACCTGCCCATGTTTCGGTACACACGTGAATTCCCAATGCAACTGTTGGACACTTACGAAAGTCAAATTCGACGGTCAATTAAATCGAAACGATTTTGGATTCATACGTGATCCGCGCATTTTCTGTTTCATCAGAATGCACCATTCTTATGCCTCGTTTCGAGAAAGACCACCGGGTCGCGAAACGTGCAGGAAGAATAAAATTTTATTACGAGCACAAAACGTGTTCGATGATTTTGGCGAAAAGTTACCTTAAATTCTCTAAGGGTCAGTTTCACAAACGTCGGTTAACTGTTAACCAGAGTTCAGTCAACTTCCTACCTTTTTCTATCTTGTTATCTAAGAAGGGACAGAGAACCAATTAACCTTCGGTTAGCAGTTAACTGACGTTTGTGAAACTCGCCCTATGACCCGATTTTTTATTTTCCGGTTAACTGTTAGTCAGAGGTTAGTCGACTCTTCATCTTTTTCTATACTATTATCTAAGAAGAAACAAATAGCCGCTCATACATCAAGCATGTCTAAAAGACATCTTTAAGTCGTCTTTTAGATATGTATGTCTAAAAGTCGACTTAAAGATGTCTTAAAGATGTTTTTTAGACATGCGTGTTGTATGGGCGACTAATCTCTGGTTAACATTTCACCAGAAAATGAAAAACCTAAATATACGTGAAAGAAACATATATTAATATTTATTACTTCTAGCAATACTATGTTAAAAATCTGAATGGAATCATTTCTCGTACAAAATTGCCCAAGGAAAAATAAGCCTATGAATAATAAATATGTTAATTAGGTGACTCAATAATGTAGACATATTTGCTTTATGTGACTCGTGTTTATAAATCCAACCTCGTAAATCCGAAATCGACCACATAGTAAAAAAAAGAGAAAGGAGGAAAAATTGTCACTATAATTTACCATCGTAAAAGGTACAAACGAAATCATACCATCCTTGAAGCGTGAAAGAATAACTTTTCGCAGGGCAAAGGAGGATTTTGGGTTTAACTAAAAAAAAACTGTTAGCGAGTTACATTGTTAAAAACTCATAAAATTCTGTCGCAAGGAAAAAGCAGGCAGGTAGTTTATTAGTGGAAACCACGTTTTCCATTTGAAGTTGTTATAGTCGTGTTTGTGACAACCGCGCGATTATCAAACCCTTTAGCTCGGATATTACCGCATCGAATCGTCAGAAAGATCCGAAAGAGATTCAGATTTCCTGAGCTATTAAAAAAAAAGTTGCCCGCTATACAATAATTGCCCCCTTTCCGACGAATCATCGAAATCGTTTTCTACAACAAAAGTGGTAGCCTTTCAAGAACTGTTTGGTTATCCTTTTCAAGCAAAAATTAATACAATTTATGAATTAATTATTTATTAATTATACGCTGCAAATTGTCGACGTAATAAGTAAAAAATTATTAAATGCTTTATTAAGTTTATTATTAAACGCTTGAATGAACGACGCTTGAAAAAGTAAACCGCCGAGAAAGCGAAACTAGAAAGAACAGACGAAATAACAATTGAATTTGTCAAATTCATTGTTCTATATCTCTTTAAAACATGCACTGCTATTATTGCGTGACATGAATTCGTTTAGTTAAGAGGCCGAAACAGTTATCTTTATTATCAGTTAACATAACAGTTTACCTTTTAAAAACAATTATCTTTCTCCAGCATATACAGTTTAAGTTAATTGAGTTAGGTTTTACGATATATAAATTAATTCTTTGTTAATCCATAACAGAAGCAGGAAATAAATCGCAAGAAACTCTTACGTCAATGACACAGTTTGATGCTTTTATGAAATTTAAATTAGAAATAGCACATATTCATCAGAAACAGACAAGAATATACATAGAGTACAGTCCTCTATTAAGAGATAGGATTCTAATATGAGATAGCAGGTTTCCAAATATAATCGCAAATCTTTTTTCGCAACGATTACACGATCTAACAATTAATTTTCCAAACGGATTTCACTCCAAGGACAATAAATTCATGGTGAGACTAACAGATGATGCCTATTAATTTAGCAGAAACTTCGCTATCTCGTATTAGGAGCTCATCTCATGATAGGGAACTATATGTTCTAAAAGTATTATCTATTTTCATGCCGTTTTCGTCTAAACGATAAAATGGCCTGTTGCGTTTTCCAGTCAACGTATAGTCAGTGGTCAAACTTGACTGAAGCCCGTTTACATCGTGTCTGAGAAACATTTCTAATCATTTTTGAAAAATTGCAACAGATATTCCCAGATAGCACAAGACACTCCTACGAACATTTTAGGAATATTCTTTATGAATATTTGGAATATTCCATAGGTCGTTCTTATGAATTTACTTAATGTTCGCGTGGAACACTCGACTGGCACTACTATAAATCTTTTTCGAATGTGAATCGAATAATCTCTCGAATATGGTATGATCACAGGTGCCTTTTGCATAAGACAAGTGTATTACACAATAAACAATGTGCAATACATAAACCCGATGAATATTTAAAAATTATTCTGAACGAATATGCCAAAGACATTCTCGACGAATATTCTAAAAACGTTCTAGTACTGAACTATTACTGGCCGAAACGTTGTGAATTTCTGTTACAATAAAGAAATGCCAGTAAGGTCGTTTCCACGCTCATTTTATTTCTTAATTATAATTAACGTTAATTATCGATATTACTATTGCAACTGCAACAAATGAAACAAATGAATTACCCCATGAAACCCTATGAAACAAAAAAATTACCCTTGGTAAAAAAACACGGCCTTGAGACGATCGTCAAAATACCAATGGTAAAACGTCGTGCGTGTCTGCACCTTCTACAGGAAAAATTACAAGTCCGAGCGGACTGAAAAAAAAAACAGGAAGACGCCATGACAAAACTTCAAGAAACTCTTTTTGTATTCTATTATTTACTAATACTTATATCCGTGACGTAACACATTGAGACGTTTTGAATCATAAGGAGGTGGCTGTGGCTAATTGAACGGTTATACCTCTATAGCTGTCGACTCGACAAACCCGCGGAGATGACCCGCAGTGCAACAATGGGAAAGGGATAGGGATTCTTCATCTACCGATCCTTACTCGACGATCGCTCCCATGTATTCCGTATTCTCCACTTCGTCGACAGTGAGTACGAAGTGTCGCGCCCGAGTGCGCCTCGTTAAATCTGCTCGCGAATCGACTGCGATCTCGCGGGATTCGGCAGCGCAGTTTTGCAGAACAAATGTCGTCAATACTCCTGAGGGTCGTCAGAAAAAGTATTAATACTGTCTCGTGAACGGTCTAACACTTAACATATCTTTTCCAAGTAAAGCCAACTGCTCGTGATACTAGTTTTTCCTGCTGGAATGCTTGCGAGTACCAGTAAAGATGCAGAGTGCTCGCGTTGGCTTAAGCTTGAAAGAGAAGGAGAGTTTTTTCGTCTCTCCCTCAGCTCATTCAGTAGACAATTACATTTTTTAATTGTTTTATGGTAAACGTGAACATTTATTCTCAGAAGACGTTTTCATATTATTTGGTAGGAGACTTTTTATTATTTGTTACGATCTTGGGCTTTCGTTGCTCTATTTCTTTTCATTTCGCAACAGGAAAATGGGAAAGTTACCTTTGGCTCTTATATCCTTTACTCCTTCGAATTGTGATTTCACGTCAGATGAATTTTATTGTTTAACATTTATCGCGTTTCTTTTATCCAATTTTTCAACAAAGGACATCCAAAATTGTGTATTACCTACCTCTACTTGGAGTGACTTTGAAGCGATCATGAACGCAACGGATCGGTGCCCCATTGGCGTTGACAATCCTTGAATTAATTTCCCACAGTTGTCCGGTGCGTCCGCGATAATCGCTCGGCCGGATCAACAATGCCGATCGACGTATGTGTCGGTTGCTCTCTCGATACACGATCTACGAGGGGTACCAGATCGAGCGGCGGCGATTGGCCACGGTCCCCCTGCCCTGTCCTGCTACCCCGTTACAGCCGCCACCGCGTTATTTATTGGCCCTCGCTTTATTGCGGGCCCTATCCGAATTCGCCATGCTTGCCGTTTATGAGGGAAATATTGCCCGGGCAGAGATCAAACGGCCGATTAAAAGTTGGAAAGCTTCGATCGCGTGAAAATTGATTCCGCCCGAACGATCCTGCAGGTCCCGTGGCCTCGTGTCCTCGTGGAAACGAGGGCACAGCGTCGTTACGCGGTGCGATCCTCTAATCGTTTTTGTCGGGGAACGTCGGGGACGGGGAAAACGTAGGGCCCGAAATGCGAAACGTGCGGTCCTAGAAAATTATGATGGGCCTGTAAAACTGCAGGACGGCACAACGCACCCTTTTAAGGCGTAAACTCGAAAAAAACTCTTGAGCGAATATAATGGCGTAGGTCTTGAATTGTTATGATTAGTTAGCGACGACGTTTTTGTGAGATGATGAGTTATTATCGCAATCGCTCTGGAATGGTATACCTCGGCGTATTGTGCTCATTCGCATCTTGCCGGAAGCGCGATCGTCTACCGGAGAGTACACAAAATACCCCTATAACTCCGAGGGTTTCGTCCGAACCAGTGCTTACCATCTCGGGGCTATAAATTTTCCACCGAGAAATCCTATTCGACAGAATGGATATTTAATTGCTTTATGCCAGCATTTACAACATACGCTTTAGCACTCATGATTCCCGGCTTTTTTTCGGCTTTTCACAGATCGTTAGAATTCTGGCTACTTCAGATGTCAGAATGTCTGGCCTTGAGATCTTTGAATGACGTCTTCGTCTCGAAAATTGCCGGATGGGCCGGAGATGGTTTCAGTCGAATTAAGTCGGTTTTGTTTCGCTCATCTCGCAGACACGCGAAAATATATCGAGGTGCTTACAAGATTTAAGGACGTCGATCGGCCGTAAGTCTAATCGTAGCTAAATGTCTTCACCCAGGTTCGGCTTTCTTTTACGTATACAGCGCGACACCATCTCCCTACTTCTAGCGACTTTTAGCGTAAATTATACACACCACGCAATTAACGCTGAAGGCTGCACCGAAGGCTAGAGATATTGCGCGAGTGATGCTTTCTCTCTCGCTCTTTGTTAAAAGTGAGGGTGAAGATAACTTGGCTTAAGCTGTCGCTTCAAATGTGTCGAGGTATTCTTCTTCTCCTTTCTTCCAACTTGAACCAAGTCGTCTTCTCAGCTACTCTTAACAAAGAGCGAGAGAGAAAGCATGATTCACGCAATATCTCTATCTTTCAGTGTAGGCGCGTCCTTATGAGCGCGCTGAAGACTACACTGAAGTCTAGAGATATTGCGTGAATCATGCATTCTCTCTCGCTTTTTGTTAAGAGTGTATATACATACTATACATGTATACACACACACACATGCACACACACTAGGAATCACTGCCTTCTCATATGAATTTGCGCACATATCAACACATTTATACATTTTGCATATACATACATAGAAAATGTATATGTGTCTATGTGGCTAAATTCATGTGGGAAGGCATCAGTGATTCCTAGTGTACAATACACTAGCAGGCTTTGTGAAAAACGAAGGTCGGCTAATGTTGCCTTTGTAAATAATGTATTGGCCGACACACTTCGAAATATCGTTGGACGGGGAATTTCAGATTACAATTACGCATAAACGGCACAGCTACGTATCCCTATCTTGTAATACGTCCAGAGTTGGGAAAATTACTTTATAAAAGTATCTGGTTACAGTCACAGTTTTTTTTTCGCTAAAAATGTAACTGGTCACAGTTACAAGTTGCCAATTCTGAAAAGTAACGCGTTACAGTTACTAAAAAAAGTAACGAACCGTTTGCAGTTACTTTCTTGCAATGAAAATAAAAATATCAAAACTGCATTTGAATTGTAAAGTGTCGATGGCGTTGATGCGCAAATACAAGGCCTAATGCGATCTGTGGTGGTTTAAAGTATACAGTTTAAAGTAACTATTAAGGGGATGCTGGAGTGATTCTGCACTTTCGCACCTTTTGCACTTAAAACTGTCTGTTTCGTGGAAAGATTTGTGTAATACACCAATTAAATGGCACGTGTACAGATGATCGAAAGCAGCTTGCTATTCCGACTAAATTAAAGAACAATATGACATCACTGAAACTAAGTTTGTAAGTCTAATAAAAATTAATAGTGAGCAATACACATACCACATGCACTGTATGTATGTGTTGCTCACTATTATTTCTTATTAGACTTACAAACTTAGTTTCAGTGATGCCATACTGTTCTTTCATTTAGCCGGAATAGCGAGCTGCTTTCGATCTGTACACGTAAGTCATTTAATTTGTATATTACACAAGTGTTTTCGCGAACTGATAGTTTCTAGGTTAGAAAGGTGCAAAAGTGCAGAATCACTCCAGCATCCCCTTAATGGCAACTAATTAAATTAGTTACTAGTTGTCGAAAAAAATGTGACTGAGTTAAATTAGGCTGCGACGGTGTGCGAGAATCGATACGGGAGGCCTTCGAAATGGGGAGAAAGTTTCCGCGATTAACCGAGGGATTAGTTCGTATCAGGGTTATCGCGCGCCGGGAAATTATCCGCGAATGAAGACTGGAAGCCGTGGAATAAAGCCGCGTCTACGGGCCCCCATAAAGATGTAACACATCGCCCGTAAAACAAACCGACGAGCTTCGTTTCCTTCTTTCCTCCTTTGGTCTAATAAAGGTCACACGAGGGGGGGTATGGACGTGCTGTACGGTGAGGGCCGGGCTATAGGTGAGTTAATTCCATCAAGGGAGACCTGATTCATTATCCAATATCGGGTGTCGTAAATTCTCCTGTCAAATAAATTATCGTTCTGAACGCGTCACGCTGACCTCGCTCACTTTTGAGGACTTCAAGAGGTTATATTCTATTGTTCTCCTCGTTCCCTACACGTTTCCCGTTTCTTATGCAATTCTCACGTAATTTATGCCTTTACAACATAAAACCACATTTTCAGACATGGAAAGCTTTAATGCGGGACTTCCGTTTATTTTTGTTTTTGTTTTGGAGATGATAGAAAAGGGATAGGAGATAGATTTAGAAAAGTTGTCCCTGAAACGTGTGTCTGGTAAATCAATCAACCTAATAAACATAAAGGTCGTTAACACCTTAAATATATGCTATAACTACAGTTTGTATCTCCAATATCGTTTTTCACGTAACGAGGATTTGGGACGTTTTATTATGGCACTTTGATAGCGAGGTCGGTATAAACTTTTCAGCAACGGTGGATCTGCAATGATCTACTTGGTCGAAATATCTCGTTTTTAAATTATAAATTAATAATAAATACTTAAGTTAGTGATTATTGCGGTAATATATTGAAGTCGTGCTACGGGAAAAATGATGGAGAGACTGCGAAAGACGACCTTTTAAAAGGTTTATCCATTTTAGGCTAAATATTGGCGGCTTAAAGTAAAATCTCGAAGAACGTTCTTCTTTTATGTTTCGGCCCTGGATTTCAGCGAACCTAATAAAGAGGAGTTTTACGGAAAAGAGACAGAAAAAAACTACAACTGTTGCATGTTGCGAGTATATTTTTGACATTAATAGAGAGTCTTTTAAAACTGCACGTGTGAACAGTGAGGGTCCTTTTGTTCTCCAGGTAATTATACAGGGTGTTATGTAATACCCGCATCAATGTTTATTGTGGGATAGAGTGGACTAGACTAAGTCGAAAAGTCCTGTACCACTTTGCAGGTTTTGCAATAGTTAACGAGTTATTAATTGTTAAAAATCGCTGTCTTAGACCGGTCCACTGCCCAATTCAAACGTGCAGCGAGATCGATCGATCGTTACTAGGCGCGCAGAGAGTTGTAACGACCGATCGATCTCGCTGCACGTTTGAACTGGGCAGTGGACTGGCCTAAGACAGCGATTTTTAATAATTAATAACACGTTAACTATTGCAAAACCTGCAAAGTGGTACAGGACTTTTCGACTTAGTCTAGCCCACTCTATCCCACAATAAGCGTTGATGCGGGTATTACATAACACCCTGTATAATACATATAACCTATATTTTTGTACATACAATCTCTTTTCATCTGAGAAAAATAAATCAACTCTAACAGTAGTGGTCGAACAATGATGTGACATTAGGAAGTGCAAAGAAAATGTGTAAGCTAAAATGGGTTTTAGAATTGATCAAGGACGTCGCCTCAATAATAATGGATAGTGTTTTCGAAGACTGGAGTAAATAGTAATTTGATATAACTAGTAGACACTCCACAATGCTTTCCCTCGCATTAGAACAGAAATCCGTAAAATCAGAATGTAGCAGGGACAAAACGAAATGGATTCCTTTCTCTCTTCCCTAGCGGAAAAAATGTCTACAAAAAATTTACTTGAAATAGAAATTTATAGAAATTTTGATATCTTCGTTGAAACATTGATTTTTTTGTAAAAGTATCTACGAAATAGTACCACAAATTACAATGTTCTCAAATCAAGAAATTATCGCAAATGTACGATTTTGTAAAAATTAGTACAAAACTTTACTAGTTTTAAAAATTTCAAAGAATTAACACATCTGCTTACTTGTTGTAATATTACAAAAATGAACAAAAGTGTTCCAATTCTAGCATTTTCATGTTGATTTTTATCACACTTTTTACGTAGAATTTCTTAGATTCTGGCAGTTATATTTTATATGTTTTGTAGAATTTTGCACGATTATTTTCGATAGAGTACGTTCCAATAGAATACGAAGCGCATTCGGCGATAATTTCCCTATTTCGACTATTGATCTACCTTGTCAGAGAAATTATCCCCCGGCCATGCCAAAATATTGTGTCAAGGACGCGGGGAGATGTTCTACCCCGGTGGTCGGCCGATCGGCAAGATGCATCGATTCGACGTGGCGCGATGGGCCACGTGCGAGTGTTACGGCGCTCTGTCTCCTTATCTCCCTTGTATCTCGGATGAACCCCACCGGCCACCCCGGGGTGGCTCGAAGGGGCTGTCCTTCGAGCGTATGTTCGCGGCTGTACAACAAGAGGAGAAAGAGAGAACGCCGGCGAAAGAAAGGGAGAGGGGAAGAGAGACGGAGGGTCACGATGGTGGGCTTATCGTTCGTCGACCGACCGAATTGCTTGCGCTGGGTGGCAGCCAATACGGCGACTCTCGTCAGCGATATCATCGCTGCTCGATCCTTCCGTCCACGAGCGCCCGGGCTTTTGCCATTGATCGGCCATTTGCCATTCGCCGTCCATGAGAACATTCGTTTATCCCGTAAAAGTATCGCGCCGCGTGCTTTATGATATCGTGTCACGCTTCCTTTTTCTTTCACCCAACAACGCGCATGTCGCGTTCTCATCGCGTTTCGTGCCGATCAACGCGCGTTGCCTCTCTCGAGGCATAAATGTTAGAAATAATTTCACCGAAATGAAAAAGTCTCTACCCTTGAAAATGCCCGCGTTCGCTCAACCTGGAACAATCGTGCGCGACATATCGTGCGGGCGCGAGACGGAACCGTCTCGCCTCATCCCCGCGCACAGTCGCGGGAAAGAAGGAGCGAGCGGTGCGCTCCGAAATCGTTCCTCCGAAGAGGGATGGGGGAGAGTGCCTCCTCCTTATTTACGGCGAAGCGCGATAATAGCGCGGATGATGGGGCCCCCGTCCCGAAGCGAGATACCGAATGTAGCCATGGCAACCGCTGCCGTGGCCATATTGGTCCACGGCCAGCTATCGATAATAGGAAAGATAAGAGAGGCAACTCCCGGGCATCCGGGATATTTTATTGTCGGCAAAATGGCGTCGCGGAGTCTCCCGCTTTACGCGAACCGTCCCGTACGCGGCGAGTCCGTCCTGGCGTCGTTTTTGCAAATTGCCCGATCACGTGGTATTAACGGAAGGAATATTACGGACAATTTAACCCTTCCACTGGGACGTAGTCTCACTTCGAACTTTTTGTCTCCCTTGGTTCCTTGGGATGCTAGACTGGTGAGAGACTCCTCGGTCGATGTCGATTCGACATCGCCTCGACATCGACACCGTCAGATTGACGAATCGACGTCGAATTTGACAGGGTCGATGCCGATTCCACGTCGTTTCGACGAATCATTTCTCACTGGGTTACTTAAAATAACAATAATAATAAAGAAAAAATAATTTGGTCGTGAAAGGGTTAATTAGCCCTTGAATATATTGTATATCGCTGCGCGCCGCTAAGGGGGGGGGGGGCAAAGACGAATTAGACGTGTTATTTCGATAGCAAGTGCCCTTAATACGCCTGGCACGCAAACTGACAATGAGTACACTTTGAGATGTTCTGTATAAGATTTCTCTAAAGGCACACACACGTGCACACGCGTACTGGAATCCGCATTACGTTTAAAACTTGCATTCAATTGCACAGGAACTATAACTGTACCAGGCATAATCGGCGAAAGATTCTATCGAGTCGTAATACGAACGAAATTAATGCAACACTCGTGTTTGCGATAAAACCAAAATATAGAAACGCTTATAAAAATTGATCAATTTAGCGCATTGTGACTTACGTTTAATATAAATTGGGTATTTTATTGTTCGCGCGATATTCAGTCGCTCGAAGGGAAATGGCTCGGGAGATAGAGAGAACAAAATTGTAAATTATATTAATAATTCATAAGCGTCTGTTTATCAAAGTAGATATTTTTGCGCGAGTTATCTGATACGAAAGACAGAATAAAAGTTGTAATTAAATTGTACTTACTTGTACGATTATGGCGTCGTATTCCATCGCGCTTTTTTATTCGGCTTTCATTGCGACCTTGTTCGTCGTATCAAGTTATCGCATGGTGTCAGAATGCAGTTAACGATATTTTCGGGATTTTCAATGGGATCTCGTGAATGCGGAAAGGATTGACCTGAGGCGCCGCGTTCAATTAAGAAACGTGCATATTGTTTTTGCTTAATTTGCTCTTTATTCGAACTATATAACGACATTCATAATTCGTTAAAAACTCTTCGCCGATTATAATAACGATTTTTTTTACACGAACCTATGCCCTCCTAGTCGCGTATAAAAGTAAGGAAATAAAGTCAAGGAATTAATAAAAATCGCTTCCTGTTTTTCGCCGCATTCCCAAGCTTCTAACTTGGGCTCTTCATTTCCTCGGAGAAGGTTTTCGTTGCGCAGTAGTAAGATATCGATGACAATACCGTTACGTATAATATCTCACGGCAAGGTGCAGAGTTTAGAAGAAAATGAAGAATGGCGCGTTGAGGGTGCGTCAGAAGCGTCGTCGCTCTCATCATTTTTCGTAAAAGATAAGTGCCAGATCAGCGTAATTGGTAAAATGGTTCGATAGAACGAACAGCATAAGTAATCAGAAATAAAGTTGCATTAAAAAAAAATTAAAACACTAATGCCCGATTTCTTCACATCCAGTTATGTTACGGTTAAAGTTAAACGGGAGATAACTACCAGATCCATGCACGTGATTGGCCAAAACTTGATTAATCTCCTGATAATTTTATCGGGAAGTGAAAAAATGGGCCATAAGAGTGATACACTTGTCTCCAGGTTTAATTATCAAGGTGTTACCGACTCCTTACGATGTTATAAAAAAAAACACCCGCCAAAATAAACGACTAAAGAAATTTATACTTCATCTGGTTCCGAAATCGTGGAACAGAGAGCAGTGGCTCTCCATAAACATCCTAATAATAACTTTCGCACTAATAACTAATAAGAAAACAATGAAGGAAAAAGAAATGAAATTATATGCGGTAACAAATATGCATAAAGAAATATCGATGGTGATGAAAGTTGATAATGAGAGAAACTTTATATTATATTTACTTACGGTACATTCACTCCGTGAAAGGTATGTAAATATAATAAATAAATTTAAGAAATTGTATAAAAGCATTGTAAACATACACTTATTCAACCGAGCAAAAGAAGTGTCTAACGAAATTTTGCTCGATGCAGCTCATTATGTCGTGAATATATTAAAATACATATTTATGTACAATAATCATTCGTTTTTCTCCATTTCTCTTCTTGCGACTTCTGTCAATTCTTTTAATTTTTTTTTGGGCATTTTTTGAAGTCTTTCCATGCTATCTATTTATCCTAAAAACGTTGTAAAAACTTTCTGATCTGGCACGTGTTTTCCTTACACGCACACGTACGCGCGCGCGCACGTATACATTCATTCCGTTATAAGAAATTTACAAACTTCTTAAAATGGCTCGATCTATCTTTACGGAAAATTAATTAACGGATGTATCGTGCGTGTACACCCTGTGTTATATCACGGTACTTCAAGGAGCGACGTGAGAATTTGATTGTGCGAGCGTACAAATCCGGGATCGCGGAGATGTACTCGCGGTCAGAGGCCAAGACACGTCCTACTTGAAGCGTACAACAGCGTGACGCTTGCAATCGGAACAAAACCCTGCTGTGAACGGACCGTCACTTCGGTTGTCCGGCACGACGCGCTCTCCTCAATTATCGAAATATCTAACTGTCCCCAATTCTCAAGTTTTCAACAGAGTTGTACGCGTTCAACTCAGCAAAGGAAGTGTTTGATGAGTGTTTGCTTGCTGTAACTCACCACGTTACAAACGTATTAAAATACATGTTCATATGCAATATATCGCGAATAAAAAAAAGAACTCCCATACGCATGTCTAAAAGACATCTTTAAGACGTCTTTAAGTCATCTTTGAAACATCTAATGCGGCGTCTACAATGAGATCTTTAAGACGTAAAATGTAAAAAGGGACCTAGCGCAATCGAACGTGAGGCGAATAATCGACTGCGGTTGGCCATTTTCTTAAACCCTACGTCTTAAAGATGTCTTTTACGTGTTGCTTGGGCTGTCTCGGATGCGCGTGATGCTAGAAATCTAGGGAGATCCCCGACGTGTCGAAGGGACCGACACGTGATTGTACGAGGTGCTCGCGTTGTTCTCGAAGGGGCAGTACCTATGGCACGCTCGTACCGTTCAGCCTGAACTGCGACATCTCTTCTATCGCGACGTGCGATTTGAAAACCGACGCGTGAGGACAGCTACAAGGGCCAAGTTCACAAACGTCGGTTAACTGTTAACCATAGTTCAGCTCCCTATCTCTTTCTACCTTGTTCTCTAAGGCCCGATTTCACCAACGTTGTTTAACTTTAAGCTTAGCTTAATTCTTTGTCTCTATCCAATTGTTACTTCAGAAAGAGACGAACGCGAATTAAACTAAGATTAAAGTTAAGCGACGTTTGGTGATACCGGGCCTAAGAAGAGGATCAATTATCCTTCGGTTAGCAGTTGACCGACGTTTGCGAAACTGTCCCTAGGGGACAGAGCGGATCTACGACGTGGTCTTTTCCACGTCTTGTATTCGGACCCGGCCCCAGATATCGAATATCGTAATACGTATGTACAAACGTCGCGTCCGTGTACGCGCAAAGAATAGCCGCGTAGTGTACGAAGTGACGTAACACGGTAAACAGGTAATTGAGAGGGAGCGCGTTCATGCATATATACAGATGTACACATAATTGATGTGTACGATTGCAATCAGTCGTCGTAATTACACATAGTCACGTTCGCAGCTATTTTACATCGTACCGTTTTGATCCGGCTTGTCCGGGGTGTCGTTCTTGTACGGCTGAAACAACTTGGGCTGCGCCGGCTGCGGTGGCTGCTGCTGCTGCTCCGGCTCGGGCTTGTTCAGCGACGGGGGCGGTGACGAGGAGATCCCCGACGTCGAAGGGATCGACACGTGATTGTACGAGGTGCTCGCGTTGTTCTCGAAGGGCAGTACCGCTACGACCGGCACGCTCATACCGTTGAGCCTCAACTGCGGCTGCTGGATCTCGTCGCCGGTGATGGCGAACCTGTCCCGCTGCGGCAGCAGGGACGTCGACGCGACGGTCGTGGGCACGCTCACGTGGTGCGCGTGGTGCAAGTGATGCGAATGCGGATGCGGATGCGGATGCAGATGCGGATGTTGCTGGGCCGAGTGGTGCGGGTGCAACGGCGACTGCTGCAGGCACGTCGCGCTGCAAGCCGCGTTGTCGTAGTCGACGCAGTCGCTGGTCGAGGTGTCAGAGTTCGTCGGGCTGTGCTGATCGTGCAACACCGGCCGGTACGCCAGGGTGGTCGGTGGCGGTGGGTGGTTGCTCATCGCGTGGAAGCCGGCGGGGCCGGCGACGTTGGACATATTCAGCAGAGCCGGCGGCGGCGGCAGATGCGAGGACGGTAGTGGGTACGGAGTGACGCGCGTCGGTCGAGGCAATTGGAACGACGTGGACGGGTGATACCCGTAGCGACAGTAGGTAGCCGCGGCAGCGGCGATCGCGCTCGAGAACGGTGTCGCCGAGGGTGCCAGGTGTGCCGTCGCCGGTACGTTCGCCGCCCCGGCGACGCCGGGCGGGTAGACCATGGGCTGCAGCCCGGCCGCGAGCAGCGCTAGCGCAGGTTCCGAATAGAGCGGAAAGGGCCACGCCATGGACATCCGCTGTCTCTTGTCCTTCATGCGACGGTTCTGGAACCACACCTGCGTCAAATTAACGCGCTTTATTTCAGCAATTAATTTCTACTACAATCAGTTTCTCTCCACACCTTTTTAATTAGAAATCGTAGATGGCGAAGACGTTACGAAGTTTTTTTATAAATATTGAATCGTCCCGTAAATAATGCGGTGCAAAGGGCAGCTTTATTCTCTAGCTCGAAACCTGAAGGGCCGCTATCGCCAGGCAATGGAAAACGAAAGATGGGAACGGGCTGGAGATAGCACTGGGAAATATATTTCGGATTCAAATTTAAACGTCGAGTCTTTTTGCTTATCTCAAAAATATCTCTAAGAAACCGCATTACTTAAGGGATCGCCCAATATGTGTATGCGACGTTAGAACGCGCGTAAAACGCGCGAAACAAAGGTGGACTTCGTCCGGCGGGGGTGAGTTCAACGAGGGAATTACGGGCCGCGTGGTCGTCAAGAATTCCTCTCGGTAATTCGCGGGAAGAGAACCGACTCCGCTTGCGCCCCGCGTGTCCGTTCGCATCTTTATTCGACGTTTCTACGGGACCCGATCGAAACGCGGGGTTCCGCCCGCCGTTAACGAATATTAGAGTATAAAAGCTACCGCCGCGTTTCACGGGACGAGAGTCGGCGGCGATTCCGTAGGTGCCATGCGTATTTCCAGATAAGCGCCCGGTCACACGTGGATTCACGCATGTAGTCAATGCGGGGAATCCTCGGAGGCGGCGAACGATTATACCGGTAATTCGTGCGGGACGTTTACCGTCGTTTAACACCTCCCCGCCGTCGCCCCCCCCACGCCCCGTTTGCCCGCCGCGCCGTTTTACGACCCCGCCGACCGAGGCGAGCGCGAGCTGCCGCGAGACGAGAAATTAAGAGATCCATTAAAGTCCGAGGTGGGCCGCGCGGCAGTCGCTAATTGAGCCGTTTAACACTTTCGCCCGACCGGTCGCCCCGCGATCAGGGCCGTGACTAAACTGGCTCTCACCCCCCGTCGAGACGTTAACGCGGACGGTCGCCGCGGTACCGGGCGCGTTACGCAAGGTGCCTGGAGTCCTGGCTCTGATGCGTCGCGACCGGGTGCAACGTTACGGCACTGCCGCGGGACACGCGAGAGAAGGATCAAAGGCCGTGAATCGCGACCGTTGAATCGCCCCCGAGGCTATAATCGCCGATCAAATATGGCCGCAGCTGGCCGCGGCAAGAAATAGCCACCGGGAGCTCTCGGCGGCCCCGCGCGAACAAAAACGCCACTAATTGCGTCTATTAAGCCGGGCCGGCTTTGGAGGCCCCTGGTCTTCGCGGACACGACGGACGGTGGCGGCCGTGAGAAATCGAACCGGGAGATGTGTACACGCGGAATAATGACATTATTCAAACACATCAGTATGAAATAATAAAAATCGAAGTAATCATTTCTTGTACTAATTGCATTCCGTTATCGCGCGCTAATTTATATCTCTTTTTTTTCATATAGGTATATACTGTCTGGTTAGGATCGAAACGTCTATTCACTTTCTATTTTAATTAAACAATGTTTTTGACACTACAACCCCGTCTAGGCTCTGAGCCCCTTCTACACTGGCAAAAAATTATTTTAAACTAAGTAAACAGATTTACTTAAAATTTTTTTTACTGAAGTAAACGTTTATTCTATTTAAATAAAAATATCAAATTTCAAGTAAATCTGTGTATTATATTAAGTAAATGAATTTAAATCATTACATTTTCTACATTCAGATAAAGATTTCATGAGATATAGAATACTATTTATTAAATGAAATAACTGTTTTTGTTAAATAAGAAATTTTTTTCGCTGTAAAACTTACATCGTAGTAAACATTTTATAGAATTAAAATAAAATTTTTTTAATTAAAAATGATCTATTCTTTGATATTTAGTAAATACTTAAATTAAAGCAATGCATGTTTTAGTTTGTTTGTTATTTTTTAAATTTAAGTTAATAAGCTATTAGGAGCCACCTAGTGAATAATTTTCTTGAGCGAAGTAATATTTTTTTGGATTAAGATATTTCTTTATCAGTGTATGATTACTTCGATTTGTATCATACGCGCCATTGTTATTTATGAAATAATACAGTCAATACGGTCCGAGCAGGATGTGGGTGGTCCGATGGTTCATTGTGCAAATTTTTATATAGCGGAAAGTCCCCTGTTATGAGATAGGATCCTAATACGGGATAGCGGGGTTTCTGTTAAATTAATAGGCGTCGTCAGTTGATTCCACCATGAATTTATTGCCCTTGGAGCGAAATCTGTTTAGCGGAAAATTCATTGTTAGATTACGTAATCGTTGCGAAAAGAGATTTGTGATTGAATTAGGGTGTTGAAAGCCTGCTATCTTATATTAGAAACCTATCTCATAATAGAGGACTTTCCTCTACTTTATTATATTTTCCAACTCGCATGCCGAGTAACGAGTGTCGGCCTTAAAATACAGATTCTTTGACGGAATAGTTAAATTTGCATACTTTTTAGATCGACAAACAATTAAAATTGTTTTACGCTTACCAGCATTAGAATAATCAAAATTAAATTATATCAGAAGCACTGAAACGTAAGAAGATGGATATAAATGGCAACAAAGAAACGTAAGAAGATAAATATTTGCGAGAAATAAGATGCATGAAGCGCGACTTTTTTTTTGGTAATTCGCGTAAGCGTATACTTGCTATTAATAATCGTTAAATGATCGAAGGATTTCCTTAATGATCCCTCGCGAATTCCTCAATCAAACACGAAAGCGCTAATGGAAAATGTTATTGCACCGGCCACGGATGAAGTCACTGTTTATCGAATCTCGTGCGAGTAAACGTTTGCTCATTCTCGATCAGCTCGCGGCGGCCGATCGCACCGTTCAATCTAGCGTTTATTTAACACACGTGACCAAAGTTGGACATTACATTTTTTTTCCTGTAATTCTGGTTTCACGAAGGCTGAAAGCTGGCTCGCAAGTGCCAGACACGTTTGCGCGGTAAGATTGTCACCGATTTTCCCCGCCGGAAATGATTCTACAAAATTCTACAAAAATAAAATACAACTGCCGGAATCTAAGAAATTCTACGTAAATTTAAAAAGTATTATAAAAAAATCAACATAAAAATGGCAACACTTTTGTTCCTTTTTGTAATATTCTACAAGTAAGCAGATGTTTTAATTCTTCAAGATTTTGTTGTTTCTCAAATGTTTTAAAACTAGTAAAGTTTTGTACTAATTTTTACAAAATTGTACATTTGCAATAATTTCTTGATTTGAGAACATTGTAATTTGTGGTACTATTTCGTAGATATTTTTACAAAAAGATTAATGTTTCAACGAAGATATCAAAATTTACTACAAATTTCTATTTCAAGTCAATTTTTGTAGTTATTTGTAGAAATTTTTTCCGCTGGGGTTGCGCGGATTACGCAAAATTTCTTTCAACAATCTTGATAATTATTTCGAAACGGATATTTGAAAATTGTTCCGCTCGAATGCTTGGTAAAAATGACATATATCGCAGTTCTCTCTTGCGCGGTCCTTCATTCACTTACGATATTTTTTTTTACATACTAATACGTGTTACAAATATATTATAATATAAAGCTATATGCAACTTTAACAATTCCGTCATCTATGACTGTCTAGAGTTACCTGCGGCCTGAATTTTTCGATCGAACGATTGGCATCTTTCGAAGAAACAAATTAAGATTTCACATAAAAACAATATGTAAGCATACAAAGTAGAGCAAACGATACACGAAATCGTCGAGGGAGCGGAGGAAGAACATTTCAAGCGCGACATATTTAACGCGCGACTTATCACGGGAACTTTTAACAAAAGTATTTACATCTTCTTCGCCTTACCTTTATCGTTGATTCCGGCAGGCCGAGCTCCGCAGCCAACTCGCACCTTCTCGGTCGGCTCACATAATTTTCTCGTCTAAATTCTCTTTCCAGACGAGCTAGTTGCTCTCTCGTGAAGGCGGTCCTGTACCTTCTGACGCTAGGATCTATAGAAAGTTGCGGCTGCTGCTGCTGTTGCTGCTGTTGCCGTTGAGACTGTTGCTGAGAATGACCCATGCCAGACGTCGACGGGATCTGTGGATCTGCATGAAACAATAATGAACATTATAATCTTCCTCACGCCAGCGAATTCGAAGGGCGTAGGAGAAAGAGACTCTATATCGAAGCGCTCGGAGATTGTTTTTGCATTGGAAATTATTTCACGCGGTTAATTCGCACGGCGGACGATTTTATTCCCCTCGGCGAGAGATTCGTCAAGAATGTGAGCGGATCAATTTATTCTTCGCCCGGTCTCGGGCTCCTAAATATCTTTGGCTTCCAAGTGTCGGCAGGATTTAGCGAGGACATTCTACGTGTTCGCAGTCAACCGAAGTTGCAGGACCGCGGAAATCCGCTTTTGTTTAACACCGCTTTGTGCTTCTTAAAAAGGCGCAAAACCGCAGTCTTTTTGTCGCACACCGACATTATCGGCAGGCGTCTTCATGTTTACAAGCATGCAACAATGTGGATGTTTCTCGTTACACGTTTTCGAAGACAATCAATATTGTACGACCGTGTCGATCAATCGTTACTTCATGCCACGCGGGCGGTGTTTCTTCAAAAGAGTCGCAAATTTGTCACACAGAGGAACGGCGTGCTTAGCTTGGCGACAAGGGTCGATGCGGTCAAAAGCAACTAGCAGCAGGCGTGAATGGTTTGCGGACGACAAACCAAAAAATTTAGAAAAGAAATTACGAAAGGGATCCATTCGGACTGCCGTTCGGTTTCTCTGCGATTGAACAACTTCCTCTTACGATTTTGCCCGGTGAGCGGTTGCGGGTCAAATACAAAACTGCGTAAATCACGATAATAATGAAAGTTGCGTGAAAAACTTGTTGATATAACTCGAATATGAGAGGACAGAGGATGACATGATAATAAAGGAGACCACCATCGTTTCTCGGTGTCCATTCTCGCTCTCTCAGTGCCAAATACAATGGACAGTCACTGTCATAGCTGCGGTAATACTGAATCGGAATTCACTGTGTTGTCACAACTGCCCCCCCCCCTCTCTCTCTCTCTCTCTCTCTCTCTTTTCTCGCAAATGTCATTAAAGATATTTCTCACTAGACGTTATTGATGCCTTCTGAATTAAACGTTGCGCGCGACTCTAGATTATTCAAATTAACAGCGCAAACATGAAATATTAATAAGTATTCAACGTGTTTATCGCCAATTTTTTAATGTCTGCAATAACTTATCGCGGCTCGGACGCGACACTTGCATTCTTCAAACATTTTCCGAAATCAAACCTTCCATGTAAATATTATTGTGCAAAATTGCGTTACGATTGCGCAAAATGAAACGGATGAATTATACGACGAAATTCACTGTTATCGAGTCCCTCGCTCGCGCTATCGCAGCATCGCAAATGGAAAAATGTGATTTTTGCACTTGAATATATTCGACATAGAAAGAAGATCCTTAATAGAAATCTGTGTTTCCGGTCCGCCCACGTTTTGGGCGTCTTCAGGTAGGCCAATTATCCCTCATAAATCTCGTTTTTCAACAAAAACAAACTTTCATGGGTTTAGAGAAGAGAAAACTTAGTGAAACGCTTAAGACGCGCAACTGATTTTTGCCCGCCTCAGGTAGCAACATTCACGGGGTCTCCTTTATATCCGTCTCGGCAATTCGGTTGACGATCCTCATAAAGTATCTCTAAGTGTATTTTGCGTACAGAAGTAAGAACAATCATTACTATTGATATATCACGGTCTCATATATCTTCTACTTTTTTGTTCAGTCCCGGTTAGTCATGCTTACGATTCACGTTTACAGAGGACCCAAGTAAAAGCCGAGTCCGACGCTCCGGCCAAAATCCCGAGCTGAACATAAAGGGGACGCGTACCGCAAATTGCTCCGACGGTCGAGAAGCGCGCGATTAATGAAGCTGCGTTAGACGCATCAGTGATGTCTCTATAATGACGAACTCAGGGAGCGTCCCGTAGAGTGCAAACGTGTTTAACTTACCGATGATGTCGGCGAGCGTGCGCGACGAGTTCATCTGCGAGTTCATCTGCGAGCTCATCTGGTCAACGACAATGTTGTCTTCCTCCGCGGTCTCCTCCGGCGTGGTCTCACCGTCGTAGTGGTTATTATTCATCTCGCCGCTTTACAATCGAAATACAGGTACATTAATCACTTTGTCGCACCACACGTGCACGCGTGTAATACACGTGGTCGGCTCGCACTACGTCGGGATCCTACTCGAACGGAATACGCTCAGGCGCGAATCTTTCAAGGGGGAAATTCGTAGGCGAGATCGCAAACTTCTCGAGGGAAGAGACAGGGCGAACGCGCAGGGCTTTAGAACTGGTCAACGCGAAAATTACAACACTAATGTCTCACGGTAACTTACATTTGCTCCGTCTTCTCTTATCGAAGAAGTTCTACTGCCACTTGGAACTCACAATCACAGGTTACTTGTGTCCGCGGTTTTTTTTTCCGGAAAATTGCAGTCGATAAAGGAAAGAAAAAAAAAGGAAAAGGAAAGGACGTTTCACTGATCACATGTGCGACGAGTACTCGTTTGATTTTTTCTCGCGAGGTCCGCTCGACTCGGTGAAGCCCACGTGTCTAAACTATGACTGTGATATCGTAGTTTGTAGTAGCCCGTATTTATACCACACCTCTCAAGTCTCAGCTGCTAGAGCCAGCGTTCTAGGTGGGGGAAATAACTCGGTTATTCCGCCCTCTCTAAACGTCCCCTCCAACGAGAGGGGTGGAGTCGGTAGCTGAGCGTTATAGGCGTATAGCGGGGCAGTCTGTGTGTGGTGGGAGACGGCAGAGTCGGACTTGTCGTCCTCGCAGCCTCGAACGCGGAGCTTCTGTGGTGGAAACGATTTTGTCCTTTGTCTCAACAACTTCCTCACAGATCAATCTCTGTGTGAAAAGTACAGGTACAGGCGTTAACGTTGGGCTTTTACAATAATTTACAATAATTTCGAGGGATACGTCACTCAACGCGTTCCTTCAGCCAAGCAATTTTGCAAGATATTCTTTGCAAAAAGTACCTGTCGGTGGATTCGTCCGCGGCATCAGCAGAAAAGACATTTATAAGTTAATGAAGATTTAGAATCGTCGGATTTTGCACGAGATTGAATTTGTCGCCTTACAACGCGGAATAAATAAATACAGCCGTAGACAAAATTATTATGCGTCCTCCTAATCTTTATACTGTACTGAATCTTATTAGATTTTCTATTTTCTATTTTCTAAAAGTCGTTTACTAGAGCGTTCATTGCTTCTATACACTAAACAACTTTTAAACAATAAAAATCTTCCTATATAGTATTGGATTCAGTACAGTATACACTGCAAATCTAATACAACTAAACAACGCAATTATTACGAAGATTTTTTTTTAAATTTATTGCAATGTGACGCAAATATTTTTAGCGTTGTTACAATTTGCTGGAATTTTACTATCATTAAATTTCATAATTCTATGTCGCAGCAATATCGCAATTCTTATTTGTAGTGTTACAGCGTTATAATTAAATATTTAGTAAACGACGCGGTAAAAATTATTTAAATTTCTGTTGTACATTGTTAGTTTGATTATCTTTTGCATCATGTTTATATTATAGGTTTATCTTTCATTTGGTCAAACGCTCGAACCTCCTTAACAAAGAAAGCGTGGCTCACTTTTAGTTTAGTATATTAATAACTCTTTGTCTTAGTACATTAATTTAATTGTCGATCTGACTTACTTTTAAACGATTTTATTCTTTTATTTTGACGAATCATTATATCTTGCACCTGATTGCTTTTTGCAGTACTGAAAAAGATCCGAAGTTGATCGAAATCTATAATACGTCTTTTGATACTAAAGTGTTTCATTAATAAAAAGTGATAACGCCTCTTCCTTCTGGCGCTTAGGCTCACATTGGGCCTTTCCTCCAATTTGTTAATTAATATTAATTTAAGTTGTATATCAATAACGTATTAGAATATTTCCGTTTTACTTTCGTTACGAGTCTCTCTCTGTTTTTTAATTTATAGCCAGTAAACTTTTTGTCATCATTGTCTGTCACCTCGCTTTATCATTGCCGGACACATTATTCTTTCTCTAAGAAACACGAAGAAAATACTTTCTTCCAAATATTAAAAAGTAAAACATAAATTCACTCACGATGTCCGTATAGCCGACAAATGGGGCTAACGAAGTGACAATACTATAAAATGACTTCGCTTCCGGGTCGAAAATTTTCCTTGCATTTTATTACCTATCCTAAGAATAACCCGTCTTTAGTAAAGCTAGAACACTGAAAGAAATGGGAACATTTGTCAAGAGAAATCATGGAGAAAATTATTATGGGACTAATAAAAACCCTACTTTTTTCCCACATAGTAAATCAATGCAACAATACACACGGTCCACAGCAAAACTTCAAAAAGTGATCCAAGGCCGTTAGTTTCTTCCCTACTACACTTCTTTTGCATTTTCACACGGAAAGAAGAAATGCTGTTGAATTAAACGTTAACGTCACGGGCTGCCACAAACATAAATAATTCACTCAATTGTATTTGCTATGGATTTTAATTTTAAGCATTCAACTAAATATCCAGATTATTAAGACAACAATCTGGTGTTTTTCATTTATTAATGCCGATGTTGTTTCAACGATTTTATTTCAATTGCACTGATCTTGTTGATACAACAAGATCCTTTTTTTTCCGTGCACATTTTACCCCAAGTTTAACATTTCTTCTCTAAAGAAAAACCGAGAGATCATCTACAGTCGTTTGGTCGGTGCCGGTGCGTCGATAGATTTTGTGAATTTTACAAAACGCCCCAGATCTCGCGTTCAGACCTTGCCCTCTAGTTACGTCAGTGCACGCGATTGCGCGCGTACGGAGGGAGGGAGAGGAATGTGGAGGGTCGGAGGGACAGGAGATAATTGGTGCGAACAGCTCGGCCAGATGCGGTCGCGATCATGCCGCTGATTAAACGGTTTGATTAAGCGACTAATTTACTCGCATGCGCGATGTAACGTTAGTTTATGCGAAATCCATAGCCCCGCACTGCCGTGCGTATCACGCGGCCCGCAAATCACAGCGCTGGCGAAATCACGACGGGGTATCAAACGGGATATCAACGTCCTCCGTTCTCCGGAAACGACAATAACGAGAGAATAACGAGGAGGGGGAGGGGGGCGAGATATTGTTACAGAATTGTTTCTCTTTCACTCGGCAAATTTATCTTTTCACTTATGCTAATTTATTTCTTACACTGAGAAAAATTTTCATCGGATAAACCAATTAAATAGTATGTTCGATGGTTAATTTTTCCGATTAAATTATGGATATATCCGATAAAATTTATCCGATGAAATGCAATTACCGATGAAATTTCATTGAAAAACCGATCAAATTTTTCATCGGATATACAATTTAATCGGATATATCCGTTTGTTATCATGTAATTGGATTATCCGATTATATTTAATCGGACATTTTTCTCAGTGTACTACCCGGCAAACACGAACTAACAGTTACATAAGATTAATATTAACTTCAGTGTGTGTGTTTTCTTGACCATATCTCCTCTGGGAAAAAAAAGACAGCAACTCATTTTGGGGCCCACAATTAGTAGTCGAATTACTTGAATTGTTCGTAACTCTAATCTTTGACGAATTTTACCACGCGTAACTAAAAATCGCACTCAGCTATTCTATCTATATCCAAGGTTTTAAAGTGATGCTAATCAATTCTCTCAATTAGTTCTGTCGATATTCGGTAACGCAAAGATAATTTTCACTTGAGAGGCACTAACCGAAATGTTAAGTTGCTTAGCTACAAAAAAACGGTCAAAATTTTTCCCAGAGCGGCATTTTTAATAATACAGAAAATTTATTGCGAAAAATATTACCTCGGCCAGGGTTTGAACCTGGACTTCCCTACAAAAATTACGTGTAAAATTACAATTATTATAGCGGGTAATGTTGGGATCATCTATTAAAGGTGTGTATTCACATACGTCAGTAAATTTACTCCTTATAAGTAAATTTATTACCTTATACAGTAAGTAAACTGCTTGCTTTTGATTGTGTAAATTTTACAATTTTTTGTAATTTTTCATCATGTATAAGTAAACTGCTTGCTTTTGATTGTGTAAATTTTACAATTTTTTGTAATTTTTCATCATGTATAAACAAGTATTTACGCAACAAAGAGTAAAAAAATTTTTTTTGCAAAAGTACATACATTTATATATTTCCGTTATTGATAGTGTAATCGCTACACTTATTATGTATGTAATTTTACATATTTTTTTACAGTGTACTGGATTATTTAAAAAGGCCAGATATGGTCAAGAAAACACTGAAGTTGTTAATTACTGCTGGCGGCATTGAAGAATATCCTTATTAATTAATATTATAATTTTCTACTCAACAATGTAATTGTTATGCATAACAATATCTGGCATCTTTTATAATCCATTACGGAAGTCCAGGTTCAAACCCTGGCTGTAATATTTTTCGCAATAAATTTTAATATCGATGTTACGTAACTGTATGTTGGCGTTTGCTGGATCAAAGGTTTTACTTTGTATTGCTTCTTTATTACAGTTAGTTTGGAGTTAGGATTCGTTCTTTGTCACGGCTTTCATTTTTCCTTTTAGTAACGCTTGTCGCAAAAAAGGGCTGTTATTTATCACCAGTATTCTATTTGTTGTCGGGAAAGAAACTAAAAGAAGGGAAGTTCCGGCTAATTGGAATAGTGCGAAAAATGCAGGGATAATAGACCGCTTCCATCTGTTTCTGAAGAAGTATTATGTAACAGAAGAACTCGCTTAAAAATAAGAAATGATTGGCCACCCCAGGTTCTTTAAGCTCCTGAATATTTGTGTTTTGGTTCTCGCTACGGTCGTAAAAATAATCTACGGACTTTCGTGGGGAAAAGCTGGGTACAACATTTTTACACGTGTTCTCTTTGAAGCATTTGACTTGCGCGATCGGCTGCGATCGCGCGTACTAATTCTCACGAGCGAATTTACGAATCCTAGATCGCGTACAGCCGCAATACGGGATGCACGATTAATTCGACACGCACGACGTGGCGCGCAATTAAGCCAATTATCGGTGAATATCCGAAAATTAGCGTATCGAGGCACCGCGCGCGACGGGGGTGAGTTTATCGGTACACGATTTTATGGACATTCTAACGGCAGTCGCACCGGCTGCGACGGCAGAGCCGTGTAAACAGCGCGCGAATCGATATGAGCGGTTATTCAGAGCGTTTTAACGATAAATATTCTCGAATTAGAGGCATTATTGGCGTTCAGCTGTGAACCATTTAGCGCGACTTTGCCGCGTACCAAAATCGCCCGTTGCGTTTTGCAACGATAAAAACTTTTGGCAAGATCGTAAAACGAGATACTGAACAGAGAAAAAGTGCACTTTAATTTCAATCCAAAATATATTTCCCACTATTATTTTTAACTCGAGCCAACGGCACACGGTACCATTTTTCCTACTGGATTGCTTATCGAGAGCGAATCAGGATTTAGCCTTAAGTCACCTGGTCTAACACTTTGCGTCCTTATTATTCTTATTCCGTCTTAATCTTAACTTTTCAACCCCCTGGAAATAAAAGTCTTACGGTCTTGAAGTAAAGAATAAATCAAGCTTGTACAGGGTGAGATTTTTAACTTGAGACTTCAAAATATCTGGGAAAATAAGCATTGTACGAAAAAATGTTCCAAATAAATCCTCGATATTTTCGAGGGGGCAATTCCATCCCGCAAATGTTTATATTAATTAGCATTATAAGATTATAGTATAATAAACACAATAAAGGTTCCCATTTTTAAGATTTCAAAGTTACCCCCAGCCCCACCTTCAGGGGAGGGGCGGTAGACAGCTAACTCTTGCGGGATGGAATTGCCCCCTCGATAATATTGAGGGTTTATTTGAAACATTTTTTCGTACAACGCTTATTTCTCCAGATATTTCGCAGTCTCAAGTTAAAAAACTCACCCTCTATACCGCGCTATTTCTGGGATAATCCGATACGTAGCGGGATTGAATTTGAAATTAAAAAAATTTTTTTTTAAAACAAAATTTCTCCGGAAGCGAAAGGATGATTCTCGTCGGTCCGAGATCGTCGTAGAAGCCGATACAAGGGTAAAATTGGTAAAGCCGCTCGTCATGTGGATATACTTGAAAGGAGACTCGTCGAGAGGACGCCGTTCTCTTATCTCGATCTCTTACGACTCGACAGATACTCGGGAGGGTCTCCTCCGTCGTTGGCTCGACGCGTTCACGGGTCCGGTGCGCGCGTAGAATCGTTCCCCGTCGCGCGGGATGTAAATCCGTGCGAGCCCCGTGCGTGTCGTAAAGCCGGCTGCATGTGTATTGCGGCCATTGTTGTCGCACCGATATTTTTAGGAGCACATTAGCGTGCGTGCCACCGTGCGCCGCACCGGTCCACCGCTCGGGCCCATGACTCCTCGAGAGCGCGGCGAGATGAAAGGCCCAGCCTCTCTGGTCCTCTCTATTGCCGTCTTCCCGTTCCGAGGGATGGCCTCGAGTCGATTCGCTCGCGATGATCGCCTGGTCCCGCGACACCGAGCATCGCGACATTGCCGGGTTGTGAAAGTTACTTCACGAAAGTAACTCGTTACCGTTACTCAAAAAACTACCCAGTCAGAAATACAATAGTATTATACTATTGGATATATCGAGGAAAGTTCCCTATAATGAGACAGGCTCCTAATGTAGTACAGCGGAGTTTCTGCTAAATTAATAGGCGTCTTCTGTTGGTTCCACCATGAATTTTTTGTCCTTGGAATGAAATCTCTGTTTAGAAAATTGATTGTTAGATCGTGTGATCGTTGCGAAAGAAGATTTACGGTTGAATTTCCTCTACTGTTTGAATTATTACCGAGAGGTTAGATAAAATTTTGTTGCGTCACATTCTCGTCACGTGACTTCGATCGCGCGCGATACGGCTAGGTTCGAAGAATCTAAATTAAACTCTTTCAAATGACAACTTCGCCGTCGCGGGTAATTGAATTTATCGCCCGACGATCGGGTGCGAATCCGTTGCCATATGTTAGCGCGTTACGAGTTGCTCGCGCGTAGGGTTTCGTCCCATCCCTATCTCCGCAGGCTCGCGATCCGTGACGCGTGCATGCAGGATATTATTGTCGCTCACACACATTTAGTGACATCGCGCTAATTGGGAGAACAAAGGGTCCATCACCTACCGCGGCAAACGCGCGACGGTACCGGGCCGAACTGGTATAACGATCATCATCGCTTCGTCGCCCCGTCTCGTTCACCGAGATTTTCCTCCCGCGCAGTCTTCGTCCGGTGCAATTTAATTATTTCTCCTTCGGTCAAGTAGACACATCTGGCTGCCAGCAATGACGAGCGTCCTTCCCACTCGTATCGCGCGATAATATTTCTCCGGACAAGATACTCGAACAGGCCACTATCGGTTTTTCTGCAACGGAACATCATCGGTACAGAAAAAAAACCAGCAGATCGGAATCTCGGAGTAGAGGATAAAGAACAGGAAGTCCAACTGTACGCTCGGATATCTCGGTGTAGAAAATCGGATTCTTGACTGACAAAGATAAATCTCGATGACTCGATAATTTCATACCGCAGAGAACAATAATTGAATCAAGGAGAACAGAAAGAGTGTGGCATTTTAATTGAAATTGAGTTGACAATGGATTATTATGCTACATAGATAGGCATCTGTTTAAGAAAAGTGCTTTTTATGTAAACTTACTCTAAGAAATCCTCTTTTCAGGGCAAAGTAGCGGAAAACCTATTGAAAAATTTCTATTGATCATAAAAGTTTTTTATTTTTCTCAAATATGCACATAATTTTGTCAGGGTTGGGAAAGTTACTTTATAAAAGTATTTAGTTACAGTCACAGTTTTTGCCCTAAGAATGTAACTAGTTACATGTCACGAGTTACCAATTCTAAAAAGAAAGCAACTGAAAAGTAACGAATCGTAACTATTAAATTAGTTACTAGTTGTCGAACAAATGTAATTGACAAGTAACGAGTTACTTCCCAACCTTGGATTTTGTCACACGTACCCTTTCTGATCTAACCGATTCAATTGTCGCGTCATATAATTAATAGCTGGAGAATTTAGCTTGTATGTTGACTGTGGAGCGAAGCGAAGGAAATTTCGAAGTTAGCAAACCCTTTGTTGAAAGAAAAATCACACTGCAAAGAGGGCAACAGCTATCGCACTGGGATACACCGACCTCCTACAAATGTGCTTCAGGTTTTGTAGAATTTTTTGTCGAATTCTTGCCACGAGAGCTTTATGCTCAACCCTTTCTCCAAGAAAATCATATAATTTTCTAAATGTCGGAAGCTATTGTTCGCCCCCACACGAGGATCGATGCGGGGAGAAAGAGATTTATTACTGTAAAATCGCTGTTTCCTGAGCTCGCATCTTTTGCGTGTGGTCTCTCTCTCTCTCTCTCTCTCTCTCTCTCTCTCTCTCTCTCTCTCTCTCTCTCTCCCTTCCCCCTCCCGCGCTCCTAATTATAATATAATTTCCGCGTTAATGGCGTACCTGCTCATAGCCGCCATCATAACCCGCCGGGGTTTTGCCAAGCGGTGGAGCAGGAGATGAACGGAGGACGTGGGGTGGAAAAGGATGGATTGGGGCATGTATCCTCCGTGCGTAATACGGCGCCGAGTTCATAACCGAGTTAGCGAAATCGGCTGCTCCGTTTATTCCACAGGCGGGGGAATAACGACGCTAACCGTCGGGGTGAGCGAAGGTATGCGGGGGTAGGGCGGGAGGTTCCGGGTGTTTTGATTAAATTAGGGGATGATCGCGCGAAATTAGAGACATTAAATTTCATTTTCCGGCTCGTTCCGGATGGCGCGACTCGCCACGGTGAGTCTCGAAATTTTGGGTTGTAAAAAGAAACGCCAGAGAAACTTTTAGACAGAAGTCAGGAAGACACGTGTCAATTGTTGCGTAACGGACTACTGCGTGTTCGATTGCTTTCCCTTGCGCAATAATTAATTGCTTACGTTTGACTCGTAACGCGCAACAACGAAAATGTCCGAGATAATAAATAAATCCTGTCACTTCCAAGTAGAAGTAATCGGACCTCCAGAAAGTTTTGCCAAGTTTGTATAATGAAAGGAAAGTTGTTGATTACAAGAGAACAATTTTTTTTAAAAAGTTCAGTTAAGTTGTTAAAATATTAAATTTCATTCAGATCTAATAATTGTTGGACATTAAGAAGGGACGTTCCTGACGCGAAATATAGAAGAAAATCCTAATTATAATAACTTTCGTGTTACAAATACCTGTACTCAATTAATTTTTACATTACATTTTCGAAAACTCAAAATACTATAGTGTTACTATAAAACTATTCGTATATCTGAATTTATTTTATATCATTTCCTTCTCCAATAACCTTGTCTCTGATAGAATCATACGTTTTCGTGTTACAAAAAAAAAGTCAGATTTTGTCGGCCAGTGTCAATCGATTTAAATGTCGTATCCTATAAATATAATATTACATTTTTCATTTCCAAAGCTGATGCTCCAAGACCACGCTGAGTGACTGTTAATGGCGATATTTGTGCCCTGATCGTGTCGTAAGTGAAGTACCGTGTAAGTAGAACAACGGAAGAGAGGAAGAGTCTCGTCCGCATCTGCTCGTCGCGATAAGCGGTGCGGGAAAATTTTTTTTTCCACGGAAGCGTTGAACGAAACGACACGACGCGACAACGTTTCTTCTTTTTATCCTGGCGAGAATTGAATGAGAAAGCTGAAGGAGCACACAGGAAGCAGGAAGAGCTTCCCGCAGGCTCGACTGCACGCCGTCGCCGGTCCTCGAAGTGCTTCTACCGGCGAGAGAATCCTCGACAAGCCTGTCGAGTGGCGCGCCTAATTTCGTTCTAATTCCGGCACTTGTCACTCGTTTTAATTGCCGCTTAAGCACGAGGAAAGCCGAAGTGTCGAGTTTTTCCTTCCGCGTGAGGAAACCCCGACGGTAAGAGACGGGAGGATGAAACGCGCTACTATAACTCGGTGATCACTAGCATCGTTTAATTTAGTATCATGCGCTAATTAAAACTTACGACGAATCACCCTATTATTCATGAGGAAGATTACGCTAAACGCATTTTTCTATGCTGCGGTACAAGGTAATTATGTTATTTTACACGAATATTATGCGCACGGAGATAAGTACAAGAACAGATTTTTAGCGATGCGATAAAAAGGAATGGAGGCGGAGTTGTGCAATCGCGGCAACGACGGTAGATATAGACGGTCACTTAGAGGGCTCGCGAGGGTGAATATTTCAATCCGTTATGCTCGTCCGCGCGTGTATATACCTCCGAGGAGAAACGGGGCAAGAGATCGTTAAGGGAAGATCGAGGAGCTCTGGCGGCGAAATTACATTTTTTAATTATGGCCGGAGCAAGTTCATAATTGGTGCTCACTACGCGGGGGATGAAACTTATTAGTCGGCGGGGCTTTACCGCTTCAGGGAATGTAACATGGCCACCTTGTGGAAGGATATTCGCGGAGGTCGTTCGCCAGGGGCGCAGCCTGCCTCCAAACCCGGTCGCTGCTCTTATATCGCTTGCACAATATTGTTACGCAAATTTATTTATTTCGCCCCGTAAATTACCCCCACCGCTCGCATCCCACATTCATCTTTAAGCGCCCTTACACTCTGTACTCATCTGCGAACAGTTGATTTAAGTACAGGTACAATTCATTGTTTTGCATGCGTTTGCTAGAGGCTATCTCGCTCTTCTACGATTCTACGATCCTATATGTTTCTCTCTCGCTCGCGGGAATTTGACGACGAACTCTTACGGCCAGCGGCTCTGATTACAGGGTCTCTTAGTGTTCGCAACTACGAAAGTAACGTGCAAATGTTCACAGCTTCCGAACGAAGGTGCTTCAGACGCCTATATTTATACAGATTGCAAAACGCATCGTTTTAACGTATAGTGTATGTCGATCCGTGTAAACAAATTTTCTTAAACGACCTCTCGCAATCTCTCGTTACACACATACGTACATTTATTTGTCTCGAATGTGTGATGATAATTTGCATGATCCGCGCGAACGTCGTACGAACGCCGGATTTCGTTTGGGCAACGTCTTCGCTTCCCACGTTGACTGCAGGCGCGAAATGGCTCGTTTTCATCCGCGCACTAACGCCCGAGATTATACGGTCTGGACGCGGGATGATCGACAAGCCTGGGAGAAAATTCGCGGGAGTAGGAGCGTCCCTGACGCTAATCTCGAGTTAGATGGCAACATTTTCTTGTAGACGCCGAATATACAGAGCGCCTTCCCTCCCCCCTCCCCCCCGCCTCCTCCTGCACCGCCTTGCCTTGTTACAGCACCTCCGGGTAAGTGTATAAGTATGTACGCCTGCCTCGTTCCTTCCTACAGCGACATTCAAAAGAGGTGCTCGGGAAGTCTTATTGCCCCGTGAGACCAAATTGTGCCAAGAATGTTTATTGCGTATCCCTGGCTGATTAAAAAAAATTCAACGTTAGGATTAATGGCCGCCCCAGGCAGCGCAGCTCGCGGGGCGTCACCCTGCACGCGCAAGGATGAAACTCCCGGGGGAGTTTCAGTCGGCAGGAGTGCGCCAGGAGCTCCGTCTCTCTTTCCCAGAGAGGCGAGGTATCTATGAGGATTTTTCTCCGTTACCAAAAGGGAAAAAAGAAACGGGATAGAATCTGAATGGTACCGTGCACACAGCGAGCGTGACTGCGAGCGATCTGACGGGTCATCCCTCCGTGACCTGTCCTGTATAAGTGTACATAATGTACTTGCGTATGTACGCTTGGGCGCGCGCGCGCACGGGCGCGCGTATATGCTCCTCGTGTAGATTCTCTCCATCCGGCGTGTCTACCGTGTGAGGGGATATCGCCGGGGAAGGATCGGGAATTGGAAGGGCGGGAGGAGACTCTCTCCCTCTCTCGTCCTGTCCTTCTCTCTCCTTGGCGCAAGGTGGTAGGTGGCAATAAGGCACTGGGCACCGCGCTGTTACGACCTCTGATCTGGCGAGCACGTGGCGCGTGTGTGCGAGGGTGGGTTGTACGTGTAGGCGTGATCCACGGCAGCACGGAGCACACTCGTTGAACTCGCGGCGAGCGTAGGTGCATCCATAACGACGCGTTCTCCTCATCGCGCAATTACGAATGAAGAACCGCGGAACCTTCTCGCGGCAACGATCTCGTAAAGACCTCGCGGACCACTTCCGAGCGGAAGCTGTCGAAAGCTATAAATAAGATAATCGCGACGAGACGAGGGAGGGCGAACGAGAGTGAAATTGAAAGAACTGGATGATACATCATCCGTTGTCTATCGGGAAGACTGTCGATTAAATGAATAGTAAACGTCAACTGACGGTAGCGTTACATCGTTATTCTAAATTTTCACTCGACAATATAAATGTAAACGCCAACTAACGATTGCACACCGATAATGCAATTTCCTACTCAACAATGTAACTGCTACGTTGTATTACATTCACACCGTTGAGTGGAGTATTACAATATCGATGTCACGCAACTGTCAATTGTTGTTCACTGGAAATATAACGCACGTTGCACACAACAGTTACATTGTTGAGTTGAACATTATAATATTACGATCAGTCGGTGTTTACTACAGCGGTGGTTACTGCTACTACTTGAACGAGGGTGCAAGTAAAAAGCAATGACAGAATAAGGAGGAAGTTTCCGAACGATTCGACCTCTTATCCCGATACGTGTGCGATATCAGCGTCTTCAAATACTATTGTTTCGTTGCGAGTAATCGCTTCCTTGGCTCTCCTTCGAAATGTCTCGCTGAAGAAGAGATAGGCTCCGTTCAACGAGGTGCGAGGGGCTTAATTGATAGGAGCGGGAGGATTAATTTGAAATCCGATCCGCGCGCCGTTTCGAAGATCGGCCCCGCGTCCGAGAGAGAGCGAGAGCGCGCGCGCGCGCGCGAGAGAGAGAGAGAGGGGGGGGGGGGCTACGCGCGCTTACATATCGTACATAACGCGTATATAACGCCGAAACATCCAGCGGCCATCATGGCTCTGGTCTCGCTCGCTTATCGGCGCGGAGGGAGAGGAGAGATATGTTCGGGTCGATACTTCGGAGTTGAAGCGAGGAAGCCGTATACCCCTCCTGCCGGCGCACTCCGGCTGGGAGGGACGAGAGGGGCGGAGGGGAGCTCGCTCACCACTCCTTGTTTCGGTGCTCGCCGACGATTGGCCGTGGCAGCGCGGCGCGTCATTGGGCGGCGCGTCATTGGGCGAAAAAGGACGAAAGATTTCCCTGGACCCTAAGGACGTACCTGTCGCGCACCTCCCGCATAAGCTATTAGGGCGGAGGTGGGGGAGGGGGCGCGGGGATGAGCGGGTTGCGGGGGTGGGAGGGGAGGGCGGGGTGAGGGGACGGACGAGATTAAGGGCGAGCAGGGACCATAAGCGGACAAATCGGACCCTTTCGCCGCGACTTCGGCATCATTCGGCCCGCGCGCACGTACGCTCGCGACCTGTTCCACCAGCGGGGTTAAACGCGATGGACTTGGACAGATCGCTGGGCATCGTTCAATGTCCGCGGCGTCGTTAGACGAAGATATAACAATCAAGGCGTTATTATAGTCTACTTCGCGATAAGTTGCCTCCCGTGCGTGTCGCAGCTCTCGGCGGGCGGGGCAATCGAGAAGATACCGCGTCGCGAAGGTATATTTTGAACAATAGATTTTGAACGAGTGTCGGAACAACGATTTTGAATTATTATACGATACGTAATCATCTCTTCTGTAATGTAAAGCGCGGGTAGTTTTGTAACGAAGATTAAAGGTAGAGCAGTAAGTAAAAAATAGAAAAAGATTGTATGTATATTATGTTGTTGACGAAATTGAATTAAATAGATTAGTTGATGTCAGAGCCAAGTCCTCTATTATGGGATAGACTCCTAATATGAGATAGCGGGGGTTTTGTTTGCTAAATTAATAGACGTCATCTGTTGATTCCACCAAGAATTTTTTCCCCTTGCAGTGAGGTCTGCTTAGTGGAAAATTGATTGTCAGATCGTGTAATCGTTACGAAAAACGATTTGTGATTGAATTTGGACGTTGAAAACCCACTATCTCTATACTAGAATCCTCATCTCGTAATAGAAGACTCTCTCTAATAGTATGTTCCTTTTTAATTATTGTTTTAAATATTGCTCTTTCGCGAGATCATTTTCCATAATGTCTATAATATAGTAGTTTTTACAACGTTAGATACGCAAAGTCAATACTTTATAACGTCATCCAATCAACTCTGAATTAATTGCGACTGATTATTTTCGAAAATTCTATCTCGCGCGAGACGAGCTGTACAATGGCTCTTTCGTAAATATATTTTAATGCGGAAAAGCACAGTATTCTCCTGATGCAGTAGCTGAGTGTAGTCGGGCGACAAAGAGAGGGTTTCGTTTCACCACCCCTCGCTTCGTTTCTCGTCAATGATTGGCGGTAGCGGAGGGAAGGATCGCGGATCGCGGGACGGCGACGACGACGAAGGGGGTGGAGGGAGGGTGGCGTAGTGGCGGGGATAAACCCGCGCCAGAATCCGTATCCCGTCGGATAAGAAGAATCGAGGATTTCCCCGTCGACCCCTCTACAACCCCTTTTCCGCGAACGCTACGCGAGTCGTGAAACGCCATCATCAAGCATTCATAACGTGTAGCGGCGTGTTTATCAGGGCCGCCCTTCGGCTACCTTCCCTTTCTCGGAGCGTCTTCTCTTGCGAAAGAAGGCGGCTCGTAACAAAGACGTTAAAGATCGGATGTGTTGGGTTATCTCATAAATAATGCGGTATAAAAGGGAGCTCGATTTATTTTTCAGCTCGAAACCGAAAGACTTTTACCGATACGGTAAGGTGAAAATTTAAAAGGGGGAGAAGTTGACAATAATAATGGAAAATACATTTTGAATTACAATGGCAATGTTTAATTTTGCTATTTCAGCCACTTCGAAATATCATCTTTCCTCAAAGGTTTTAAGGTTTCATCCAATATAAATTAGTCTCTTTATGAGAAAAGTTAATTCTCTTTCCTCTTTTCACATATAATATTTTACTGGACAGCAGGATTTCTCTCTGAAAAACATCTAGTAAAACTCGTTTCTTAAGATGATTTCGGTAAAAACTAGAATCGTAATACCATTCTTTGTCTGTTCAGCGCAATGAATTAGAAAACGGTAGAAAACAGTAGGGTGCTAGTTCAAGAACAAATAACAAAACATTTGATACGCATGACACAATTCTCTCCGTGCGGTAAAAAGAAAACCGTTTACCCAGTCCCGTTCAGGCCTTGAAATTTTATTATACATTCTACCAGTAAAATACACTCTCTATAAGTCAATCAGGGTATTATATACTGAAAACAATTATAAATATAGCACTGAATTATTTAATGCAGATTACATTAATCGGAAATGGTGAAACTTAACGAGGCAAGTGAGGCTTACCCGATCAGTTCCTAATCGAGGGCTCATGATGCATTATTATTTCCAGGGTTGGGAAAGTCGCTTTATAAAAGTATCTAGTTACAGCTACTCAAAAAGTAGCGAATCGTTGCTTTACAGTAAACTTTTTGCAATAAAAATACAAATGTCACATCTGCATTTGAATTGTACAGTGATAAAGGTGTTTATGCGCAAAGGCAAGGCTTAGTGCGATCTGTGGAGGTTCCAAGTATGTATAAAGTAGCTATTATAAAATGTAACTATTAAATTAGTTACCATGTTATCGAAAAGAGTGTAACTGAGTTAAGTTAGAGCTACCGAAAAAAAGTAACGGCAACTGTAACCTCGTTACAAGTAACGAGTTACCTACCTCCCAACCCTGATTGTCTCTCGGGTGGCTATAAAACGACGTGCGACAACGGAAACAATTAACATACCCTAAATAGATTCGTGCGTGCGAACGGTCTCTCGCCGCTCGTACGCGCGCGACTCCCGGAAATCACGTGGGGTGCGCAGATAAAGGGGGCGGGGGGGAAGCTAAACGACATTAATCGCGCGAGAAGTCGCTTTATCCCTGCGAATAACTTTCCGAAACCAGACGACGATTACGGCGTCTGGTGTGTCCGGCGGGGGGGCCCCGGGCACCGTATCCTCGTGAAAGAGAGCCGGCGCGGCCGCGGCACGTGCTGACATATGGGTTTTCGGGGCTTTGCCTTGTCCGATCTAGTCGCGGCCCCGGGGTCTTTGTGCGGGGGTGGTAAATGGGATGTCATCGTGTTAAATGGCCCCTGATGCCCAGTGACAGCCCCGGGCGCGGCGCCCATTGAAAAGCGCCGAGGCCGGGCCAATTCTTGCGGCTAATTCGCGCCGTTTATACGTTTAATTGCCCCTGCCGGGCCACCTGGACCACCGTGCGCGCGCGAGAGAACATTAGGAGCGAGGCTCCCGTTTAACGGGCGCGTTCAGCATCTCGGGCATGTGCCGTTCGCGAGACGTGGCTCGTCTCCCCCCCCCTCCCGCGCTCTCTTTCTCGCTCTCTCGGCGGGGTTATTGATTTACGAGATTGCCTCTTTTCGGTGGATAGGAAACACACTCGGACGTGTTTAAGATTGCCGGGCGGGCTATCCGATAATGAATGAATCAACGCTTTAGCTGTCGGCCACGAGGTAGCGATGATGGCGGCGACAACGAAACGATATCACAGCCGATCCGGAGCTGTTATCAGCGCGCTCATATCGTAGACTTGTACAAATAGACTAGAGGAGTTGAAGATTACATTAAAGTGAGAGAGCAATAGTCCGAGTTAGAGATCCTGTAATCAGGGACTGGCCATAAGAGTGTACAACTTTTCATTGGTCTGCCCAGAGCAATGGTTACACTATGCTGAAGACCACGGTATAACTAGTAGGTACACTCTGTTATTTGTTTCGTTTTGCGTCGATTCCTTCTGCGCATCCGACATTGTTTTGGGCAGACCAATGAGAGAAAAGTGTGGTCTCGATGAGTACATATTATACATACACACACACGTCGCTAGATCCTGCCCGGGTGTATGGCGGAATATCACGTGATCGCAAAGATCAAAGGGGCCGGCAGAGAGTGGACCTGCTAGTTACACTATGGTTATACTATAGGGCTTGTTTTCTGTTCCTGCACTGGTGAACTAGTGCAGTAAGCTAGAATGAGAAAAAATATACTTGTCTTACTCCAATTTATTGCACTAGTTCACCAGTGCAGGAACAGAAAACAAGCCCATATTATAGTCTTCAGCGCGCCTATAAGGACACGCAAGTCTATCTGTATAAGTCTGTGGCTCATATAAGCGGTTGTCTTTTTCTTGAAGATCTTTCTAAGCGACGATTCGATCGAGAGGCTCGAGACCTTTGCGGAATCGCAGCGAACTCTGAATTTATTCCGCCGAGACACGCGCGAAGCGAATTAAGCGGAATACCGGCGACTCCCTCGAGTCGCTCCGATCTGTCTGCTTCACCGTAATCGCGAGAGGTAAAAAACGCGCGTTGTTGAAACCGCGCAACTCTCATCTTATTATTTTAAAGATGATGCAACGAGAGAGAACGAGAGGGAGAGAGAAAAGTGCGCGCGTCCGGAATTAATCCCCGTTGCTGGTAGGAGGAAACGATGCGCGCTCCTCGTCAAAGTGTCGTCGTTATCAACGTCCTGCCCGTTTCCTCGCCTGACGGGTCGTAAATCGCGTGGTATCGACGGCTCGCGCGCGAGAGCGAGAAAAAAAGGGCGACGCGACCGAGAGCGCGGACGGGAAAAGGAGAGAAATTGATGGAGCGCCGAAACTCCGTTCTCGGGGGAGGGAAATAGGCGGCTGTGTACTGAAAATCGTGCGCGAGCGATAGCTATAAGGACCGCCGTGAAATCTCCCTTTAAGAAAGGAACGGCCGATCATTAGGGGAAAAGTAGAAATAGACGCGACGATAAATCTCTTGAGCTCGACGGACGTTTTATTTCGCGTCACCTCGGCGTTACATCGCGAAAAGATTTGCATGTATATTATAATAGTAGCCTTACCCAGCCTCGCTAGGGCTTCCTTTCTCCTGAATCACCTTGTTTTGATTATCATTGTTGTTCAGTATCTTTTTTAAATTTCCCTTTATATACGGGGTGTCTCATTTTAAATGATCTACTCGAATATTCTCCAAAAATATGAAAGATACGGAAAAACGTTTCAAACGAAAGTTGTTTGGTACGAAGGGGGACATATGGTGGTGCCATTAGTTTGACCTTGACGAGTTGCTTGAAGGTCACGTAAAGGTCACCTTCAATTTTTTTAGTGGGACCCCCTATTGTTTATTATACTGTCTTATTCTACTCATTAATATGAACAACTTTTGTCCGAAACATTTTTTTATTTGCCCAATACTTTTTGAGATATTTCAGAGAAAATTGATAACTTTTTCAATGTTTAGCTTATGATATCTCGATAATTGTCAGAGGGAAAAGTGGTACAGGACTTTTTTACTTGATTTGGCCTCAGGAATATGCTGTTGTAATAGTGTTTCAATTATTAAAAATTTTTGTGTATTGTAACACATAAAATTTACATACACAAAAATTTGCAATAATTGGAGCACTATTGCAACAGCATATTCTTGAGACCAAATCAAGTAAAAAAAAGTCCCGTACTACTTTTCCCTCCGACAAACAGTTAGCGAGATATCATAATCTATACTAAAACTTGGACCTTAAGTTCCAGCGTCGTGGACACAGGCCTTAAGTAACGTAATTTTTGGAGAAATATATCTTCCATCGTTATTGCCAAGTTCTTCCCAGCTTCATCTTAAATGTTCAATTCCCAGGCGATAAAAGTCTCTCGGTTTTGAGCTGAGGAATAAACCAGGCTCCCCTTTCACACCGCGTTATTTACGTTCGATTTAAGCGATTTGTTTCAACAGTTTTTAGACTCTTGCAATCTTAATTCGTTTCTTTTTCTTTCGAAGGGGTAAAAATATTTTCCCGAAAAGTGTCGCACGCGGGCTCTGTACACAGTTACACGGGAAATCAAGTGGAAGGGCAAAATTAATTATCAATTGTGACTTCTAAATATATTAAACTTTTTGTTACCTGTATCCAGCATCCTTTTTCCCTTTGTTTAGTTATCAATTTAAATCCATTATTTATTCCGTGACAGCCAAGTGGGCAGGACACACTGCGTAGTGGAAAGAAAGATGCGAAGGACGGAGAGACAATTATCCAAATGCTAAAATATCTGTTTGCAGAATGCAAAAATAATTAAAAAGTAATTATTTATATGCGAAGGTGGAAACGCGCGAGTTATATAGCAGCGTTGATTAATTAGGCATCGAAGGCAGGTAACATTGGCAAAATCAGGCGCGGAATGAGCAAGTAATTAGCGAGATGAGGACATGAAGCGAGGAAAGAAACGAGGTAGAAGGGGCAAAATGGCGGACGCGGGCGCCGCACGCCCCGGCCGCGATCTCCAGGAAAATGAACGCCATAAATAAGGTCGGCCGGCCAATAATTCCGTCGCGATCGAGCGACGAGAGTTTTTCATCGGGGCCGCGCGAGAAAGAGTGGCACAGGGGCGGGCGAGCGGGAGGGAGGGGGCGCGGGGGGGAGGAGGGACGGAGGGAAACGAGTGAGGAAAAGCGGAAACGCGCGGCGGCGCGGGAGGGCGGACTGGGTGGCGTTCGGGCAGTTTGTAATCAAATTGAAAATTCCCAGCGCGGAGGAGGCCGATGAAAGAGTAACCAACGGACGCGATCGAAACGGGTCGCCCACGGGTCGCCGTCACGTGACGACGGATAAGCGGAGAACCGGGGAGTATATTTCCCGCGCCGCTTCTCCGCATTGTGCGCCGCGCGGCGCGTTGCCTAACATCCACCCTCTCGCTCTCTCTGTCTTCTTCCCCGCTCCCCCGCCACGTCCACGACCACCCTCGCTCGCTGGATTTCCCTGGGGGGCGGTGGGCGCCGATGGGGGCCGCCGCGTGTAAAAAGTTCGTGCGAGCAATTCAGCATCGCCGAGGCTCCATTAGAGGCGCGCGCGCGCGCGCGCGAGGAGGGGGGTATTGGAGTCCTGTATAATTTCGATAAACTCACCGATCTCGACGCTATAATCACGCGGAGATGATCCCTCATTTTTATTTCCTATTGTCACAGGGTGCGTTTCCGTAGGTCTCGTTGGTCTCGTAACAACGGAGCTCGCACGCGGAATACATGATTATATGTATGTATTTGGATTAAGTATATAGTATACACGGTCGTGGTCAGAAAAGTGGTCCTTTGCTCTAATAACGCGTTACTGCGCATATCGCGAGCGAAAGTTACAATCTCGCGCACGCTGGACTGTATTTCCGAAATTTATCATAAAACGTCGGACAATCTTTCTGATCGCGACTGTACACAAGTGTACATACATATGATTAAAAGATAATAATGGATTGCATCAAAACACCAATCGTTCTGTCGTTGCGGAATCCACTCATTGCCAGAAAGCTGGGAAAAATGTATATGTATATCTAGCGAGGGCAAATACTTTGATTGATGTATTTTTGCCTTTGATATCGAAATGAACGAGTTCGTTAAACGAAAAACACCGCGGAAACTAAGCTTACCTAATATATGCAGTATGAGCCGCTTTTAAATATATCAAAATAGTTACGTTGGGCGAATATCAAATAAATAAAACGAGGCACTGTCTCCAATAAACTTGAGCGGCTATTTAGCGATCAGGTCGGGAGCGCCACCTATTGAAAGCAATATTATTTTCTTGTTGGTAATGTCGACAAAGTGGCTAGTTGCTTTATTGAATGTCGATAACCGGTAAAAATCGCAATTTCGAAAATCTGAAATTTCATTTCACGAAAATCTTGAAATCGACAAAAAATTGGAGAAAGATAATCCGCAAGAAAGTTGCACTATTTATTACCTCGAGAATTTTCCAAAATTCCTACACATTTTTATGTTTCCAGCTTTCTAAGAATTTATTTTAAGGACTGCGACTCCGCAGATGAAAAAGTAAATCAGTAAATGGATTCCCTACGCAGACATCTTCATTAAACTCTTATTTTGTACAATAATATTATGTAGCGTATATTGCAGACGTGTCTATACAACAAAATCATATTTAAAAAAAAGTTTACTTTAACAATGACCACTTAAGCTGTTCCTTGGCAGATTGCAATACCTAGAGCAAAAAAACCAATTTTCATATATGTGAATCGAAGTTACAATTTACAGCTCAAGAGGAAAATAATATATCGGGACAAAGTATTACCTGTGCCACTGTTTGTTCCCCGAGTGGAATGTCATCCGTTCGCAGTGCCACCCTCTGCACCACGCTTGACGCGTCCGCATCCAAAATTATACTGCAAACATAATCCCGTTAGCTCGTCATTGTGTTTACGATTAGCCAAATAACTATTTTATTTACCCGCCATCGCAAATCTCATCCATCGCCAACATCACTATGTCCAAGCTGTCCAATACCGCTCTCTTTTCTACGTTCTTCCTGAGGATCTGACTGACTGAGTCGTACAGGCAGTTCAAGACACTCATTAAGATCAACTGAAACAAGTGCAATAAATGAATATACGCCTCCCCTTGATGATATCGAGCCGCTCAACTGTTTCACAATTATACGAACTTCATTTTCCTGCGAGCTGCCCATGACGTAGAAGAACAAATCGACGTTACTTCTGTAGACACAAGTCAGACCGTCCAACATAATGATCTCTGCGTTTGCCCGGTGCGTTTTACTGAACAAATTCTTCTCAAAAGTCTTTTGCTCCTTCGACGTTGGAAATACATTCTTGTCGTAGTACTTTGCCAGTATCCTGTTGCCATCGTTGTCAAGGATGGCCATTCCTTTGACCGTATACAGCGTAGGCTCCTAAAATAATTGTCTACGTTCAACTTCGTGATTAAAGAAATTACACGTGTCCACAGAACCGAATATATGACAGAATGTGTTACACAGTGCGGGATTTAGGTTAATAATATTAACGAACCAAGTCCAAATTGGTTTTTTCCTTCCTTTTCTCAAGGATGGCACGAGAAACAAAACTGACAAAACAAATTAGAAATAAATATTTATTATACCATACGATTTGTTGGAAATTGAGTTAGATTCGTTGCGCCACGTTCAGGTTATGTCACGTAACTTACAAATATTCACCGAGACTCTCTTGTGTAAATATAACGGTGGTGTTAACACGAATACAACAAGATCATGAGGTTTCTTAAATAATATTTATTGCAAAACAATTGACATTTGTCTTAAAAACCTACCAGCGGTTGACCGTCCATGTTTACGTCAAGTTTACCCGATTTTGACGTGTCCACCAGGGCTGCCACTAGCACTAGTGCCCAAGTATGAGCACAGATTAATAGAAACCTGAGAGCGGCCACCGGAAGTCTACCAGTTCAGAAACAGATGCGCCCCCTGACAAAGTGGACGTCAACTATACGTCCGTTCACTCGATAACGATACACAAGCTATGGTTCATGTCCAAACTTCTCAGATGGATGTGAGAGTCAGATGAGATAAACAAGCGAATCAATTAATCGTTCTGACTTTGTATTATTTAGAACAATTAATAGATTGATTCACTTATTTCACCCGGGCCTTTGGCGATCTGTCTATTAATCCAGGGGTGGGCAAAATGCTGCCCGCGGGCAACGGGCGCATCTCGACCAGCAGTGTACGATCGACAAATGGTTGGCGAGATTACGTTTGGTAATCGAGATAATATTTCATCCATATCTGTCCACCCTATATTGGTGTCGCTGTCAATAACCGTGACAAGTTTGTATATCACGAGACACATTAGTATCTCGCACCAAGTTGCTCCGATTCCATCCATAATCAACAATTTATGTAATCCCATTGTGAATGCGTATAAATGTAAATTGCATGTATTAAACTAAACAAACATTTCAGAAACCGCAAGACCGTCGTTAGCGAAACGCTCGCGCGTCATCGCGATAACGTACAGTTTCACAATGTTTCCATTAAAAATGCAAGTGTTATCGGAACCCCTGTTGGCGGAGTCGGAGCATTCGAAACGTACGTTTCTATTTGAACGAAAGGAAAAAAAAAAGGAAACGTCCGACGATAAGAATTTGACGTAAATACTCGACGCTGAAGCCGATAAGAATCAATTCGGCATGTAGGCACGTCGAGTAAACGAACGAGGGGGCGGGAGAGGGGCAGATACTTCGAGCAGGGCGGACACAGCCCGCGGCGATTAACTCCTTATTTCTTTATTACGCAACAACCTGTTTGAGCCGCACGAAGGGAATCAATCCGGACCGGCTTCGTCCGACGCGAGGCGGTCGACTCGACGCGCACCAAATCATCCCGTTCAGTATTAGCTCGGCCTGCGTACCGCTAACACACACTCTTCTAATCTTCACGAACCCGCCCGAGGAAGAGACACGATGAACGCGTCCATACTCAGATCCGCCTTCCGCGACGTAAGAAACTGTCCTTTGTACATACCGTTTGATTTGTGAAACCCGGAACTGTGCAAAAAACCGCCACTCGCCCAGCGAGTCGCCTACGAATGGACGGGGTGTATCTTTTTCTTTTTTTCCTTTGAATCGAATTCAAGGTTTCGAGCTGAGAAATATCGCCTGTTTGTATGTCCTACGCTCTACTTGTGCAACCACCAGTGCAGCATTAATCTTAAATTACCTCTTGTCTCTTTATAATTTGCAATGCTAGATAAGGATGATGTCGAACCGAGATTAAAGTTAAACTACGTTGGCGTAAACGGGCATTACACGCCCAGAGAATAGTAGCGTTGTGTACATTTAAGTGTAATTATCTTTTCGCAAAGCGTCCTGTAATTATCCATAAGCACCATTCGGGTGGTATGTTTCTATTAATTGATTTATCGACCCCAACGCAAAGTACAGTTTTGAAGTAATAAAGGTCTGCAAATTAAGATCCTTTTAAGGGATAAAAACGCGGTTTATTTACCATATCAAATGCAAAACTCGGATGTACGGTATATTATCATGAAATAGAACTATACTCTGCGTTTGGGGCCGATTTTACGTGCGTCACTCTGTACACCACTCGTAAAATATATTGCTAAAGTGCCGGCGAATGTATTTTACGTAAATTTCGGAGGACAAGACCAAACACGCACACATTTGGCTTATCTGCGCCTACGGTTGTAAAATATTTTCTATTTATCGGCCTGTGCTTGAGTCACGAAGATCTTTTGTCGTTCAGTATTTTATCAGATACGCGACTATGTAGAATTCTCCACTAAATTAGAGATAAAAATACCAATGCGAGAAAAATATGTCCGCGAGTTAATTCGAGTACATATATCTTTATTTGCTTTTGTCTTTCGTATGCGCGCTATTATATAAAATATGGGATCAGCCGCGTTTATGTTCTTGTTGAACGTGTTCAGTTTATACAATTGAACGCCACGTCTCCTAGTCTTAAGGTCAAATAACTTGTCATGATGATTGGTAGACCGCACGCTTCAATTTCCTGCACGCACGAGAGAGAGAGAGAGAGAGAGAGAGAGAAAGAGAGAGGGGGGGGGGTCAAACATATCTATTCCTTAACATGTGGCGTTAAGGAATAGATAATAAATAATGTTTTCCGATGCGACGCGCAAACGAAAAGAAACATTTAGAATAAAATATATGTACGTTTTGTAGATCCCGCAAAAGTTGACGCGAACGCGAAAACTGCATTTATGCGCGTCAAGACTCAATCAGAACCCAAGTCCTTTAACGCAATTTACGGACGATGAGATTATGATGAAAGAAACCGGTAAGTGCTTATATCTTATTCATCAGAATTCAATGATAAACGCACACTTTATAGATAGTCGGTGTGCGGAACTTGTTTACTATCTTGTCACGTATCTCAATTCATGTATTTTAATTACGTTTTTTTTTTTAATTCTACGTGTTCGCAGTCGCTAAACTGGCCAAGGAGGAGATCGCTCCTCTGGTACGAAAGATGGAAAACGAGGGCAAAGTAGATGATGGCGTTTTAAAGACGTTGTTCGAGAATGGAGTGAGTTTTTCAGATTTTCGGCCTAAAAAGAAGCCTAAAAAACTACTCAAGTTATCAGAATGAGTTCAAGGTATCTCGAGGGGAAAACCGCCGGCCAAAATCTTGTACATACACGAATGCCTTTTGGTGTATTACTTTTTTTTTACAATTATTGGGCAATTTACAAGTATTGGGCCATTACTTTATCTCATTTATCTTGTTTTATTTTATTTTATCTTTATAATGCCCCAGCAAAGCCTAATGCCCAAACTAATGTCCAAACAATGCCTAGTAATGCAGCAAATCTGTACACCACAATGCCCTCAGCGATTTTCTCATCGAGGTATCCTACGTTTTATTCATGTCACATATGCTACGAGTAAAACTGTGGAAGGAAACTACGTCGTTTGAATACCAGTTAATGTATATACATAACAGGACAAAGTCAACATTTTAATGTACTTATATTTGAGCCGAGTTTAATAATTACGTTTGCTACGAGACACGTGAATATTCTCGTTCATAGACCTCGCATTTATAGTTTCTATGTACGTAGAAGTAAAAAAATTCTAATTTAAAAATCTATCTAAAAATATCGTGGACGCGTATTTAGGCAACATTAAACAGAGACTACGGTAGACGCGGAGCAGTAAAGAGTTGAAATGTACGGACAGTGAACGCGTTAATATCGTTGAAAGTGATCGTAATTTGTATACACAGCCGGTTTTACCACTTGTGCACGAAAAATACTCGGTTGTGTTGCGAGACATGTAATTAATAGAAAGAGTGGATATCCCAACCGATGAAATTAAAAAAGATCAATAAGCCCGACGATAAACTTAATTTCCCGACAATGTCAATTGATAAGGATTTGAAAAGAAAACTCAACTTGTCGCTCAAATTGAACAATACTTGTTCCTCATTTGTACTCATAAAACACGTTCGCATTGATAAAGTCTGGGATATTCTGTATCCATCAATCAGTTTTGACGAGAAAGTTAAGTCTAGAAGTTGCTATCAATTGCAAGAGTTTCAGTTAAGTGAAATGTGCTTATGCCGATTCTAACAAAAATTCGTTTATCAGACCGCGATTAAATTGCATAAATGCGATAATATTAACAAGATCGCGACAACATGTTTGGCCTACTAATCGCATAAAAATGTACTAAATTAGAAAGTCGGAAAAGGAGATAAACTCCTTCGTTACCAGCTGCTCGAACACGAGATGCTCTTATCGCCCACACGTAGAGATATTTTTTTATCATTGGCGCGCACAAGGCGGAGATATTTCTTATTGTACACGTAACGTTATCTTGTTTTTTTTATGCAACTCCTAGCGTGGAAGTACACCTTATCAGTATCTTGTTTTTATGCAAATCGTAGCAAGGCCGATTTCTTTCTGATATAAATAATCTTTTATTTTACATGTATAAGCCACGCGTTTCAGTGCAACTTTCTCATGATACGTGAACAAGGCCAACCTTGAAAGATTTCTTGCCACGTTCCTGTTAAGAGGAAAAATCAATTCTATAGAATTTTATTAAATGTCTAACAATAAGATCGCAATACCAGCCTTTTGCAACGCAGTACCGATCTTTTCAACCGTTATTCTGCGAAAAACGGTCTCCTCGCGTGTGACCGACACGGTCGTTCATATAACGCGGTAGAACGGACGGTGGAAGAAAACATATTGCGCCTCTAGAGACAGCTCCGTAGTATTTTAAACAAATTCTGAATGCTCTCTTTAGATACGAATTAATGTAACGACGTGATATGTTATTTTAACATGTCATTTACTAATTTCAGTTGATGGGCCTCGAAATTCCAACAGACTACGGCGGCGCAGGCTGCAATTTTATGAGCACGATTTTAACCGTGGAGGAAGTCGCGAAAGTCGACGGAGCCGTGGCCGCTCTCGTTGACATCCACAACACTTTAGTCAACTCGTTGATCATCAAAGTTGCCTCTAAGGAACAGAAGCAGAAATATCTGCCTAAACTAGCACAGAATTACGTAAGTTGTTACACGTCTTCGTTACGGAGGGACATTGGACGCGTAGACGGGGAAAACTTATTTGACGGCGGGACTCTTCCAGGCCGGCAGTTTTTGCCTGACTGAACCCGGTTCCGGATCCGACGCGTTTTCTCTCAAGACCGAAGCGAAGAAGGACGGCAGCGACTACGTGATAAACGGGACGAAGATGTGGATCTCGAATTCCGACATCGCAGGCGTATTCTTGGTTTTCGCCAACGCAAATCCTTCCGCGGTGAGTAACATTCAGTTACATGTGCAAACAGAAATGCACGGGGTCGTTACGTAACGTCTGTTTCAATTAAACAGGGGTACCGCGGCATCACGACTTTCTTCGTGGAGCGCGACACGCCCGGTTTAACGGTAGCCAAGCCTGAAGACAAGCTAGGCATCAAGGCATCCGGAACTTGCATGGTCCATTTTGACAACGTCAGGGTATGTGCCGTACAAATAAAAAAATCAATCTCACGAGCACGCGCGTGCGCGAGCATTCCTATAAAATGCATTGCAACTCTTTTTCTAGATACCTGAAAGCAACATCTTGGGTGAATTTGGGCACGGATATAAGTATGCCGCTGGGTTTCTGAACGAAGGTAGAGTAGGCATAGGTGCTCAAATGATTGGCATAGCGCAGGGATGCTTGGACGCGACCATACCGTATACGCTGGAAAGGAAGCAGTTTGGAAAGGACGTTTTCTCATTCCAAGTACGTTCGTTACTTTACGAAAGAGATCCCCCGTGTGTTTCTAAGATTTAAAGGATAATCACCGTTTTCAGTCGATGCAACATCAAATAGCTCAAGTAGCAACAGAGTTGGAATGCGCCAGGTTGCTGGTTTACAACGCTGCGAGATTAGTGGACGCTAAAAAGGACGTGATGAAGGAAGCGGCTATGGCCAAATTAGTTGCGTCCGGTGTGTAATTCGCTTATTTTTCGTTAATTCAAGGCTACATGCGACGAAACGATAATGTGCGTTATATCTTGTTTACAGAAACTGCGCTGCGCGTCACTGCAAAGTGCATAGACTTCATGGGCGGCGTCGGTTTCACGACGGACTTTCCGCAAGAGAAATTCTTCAGAGACTCGAAGATCGGTACCATTTACGAAGGTACAAGCAACATGCAGCTGTCAACGATCGCAAAGTGTATACGTAAGGAATATTCGTAAATCATTATATAAGCTTTTATGTAGCTGTTGTATAAGCTAAAACTGTGATGTACGTTTAGCTTATAGATCGCAGCATAAGATCACTTCTAAGATAAAGCGTATGTACTGTTTTCCCTACATTGTAAGAATATATTTTTGTATTTTTATAACTCGGTTAGCATCAAGTGTATAAGAGACCCTCCAATTCTAAAGCAAGTTCTGAGATTCGAAAAGTGCGGAAATTTAACGAAACAAATTCACTACAGTAATATGTATGGATAAGAGAGATGTATGAAACCGTGATACGTACAATAAAATGAAACGATTTGACAATCTTTAATGAAAATCACTACTTAGATCATCTTTGTACAAATACAATAACTATAGACATAGCGCAGAGAATAACAACAGTCACGCTAACAACAATTTAAAAATTTCTACTTTAATCCACTTTATTTTGGATCATGAGGTAGTTTGAAACCCACGAGGTCCGCAGTTTCCTTTATGCTACGTTCACCTTTACCAGCGTATTGCTTATGAATATCCTTACACGCCTGTTGAGACCTCAGGTAGCATAGATACATCTCTGCTAAATTCGTCAATTCTTCCCGCGCTTTACACAAAACTTCGGACGTTTCTTTATGAGCATGCGCTTGCTCTATGACATACTGTAACATTGCGTTATCTCTCGTACTCTTATTTTGCGAGACCCGGCGCAGCTCTTGCACGAGGGAGCGGACGATCCTAATGTTACTATTCATTGTCGCTGTATTCTGTAAAAGTATATTCAAGTTATTAGCCGCGCGACTGACGAAGACACGAATCGCTCTACGTTACGAAAATAGTTCCGTAAGAGCTAAAGAGGATAATTACAGTGGGTCAAATGCTACTGCGTGGCTGTGACAAATTCGACGTCCTTCGTTAAATACCGCGGTTCCTCTTTGGTGCTCCAGAAACCCTCCGGAACCTTAAGCAGCTCTTGCCTGGTAAAGATATGAATGTTAAGGTCGTTGAAAACTTCCTCGTGCACGAAGGAATTTTCCAATCGAATCTCTGTAACATAAGGTCGAATGCGTAGTATGTAGCCCGCTGTGTTCAACAGGTCTCTACGTAAGCAATCGTCGACGGTGGCCGAGAGACTATTGGCGAACAGGATGCAGTCGCTCAGCCCGTCGTCCCAGTTCGCGTAGAGAAAATTATTGGTCAGCTGCCGCGAGCAGTGCGGCATGAACATGAGGGTCGTCCTATCACGCTGGATGACGTGCTTGCCCTCCTCGTTCGCCTCCGCGACCTCGAGGCCCAAGGTGCGCAGAGCCTGCACCTCCTCGGGGCGGAACGCCGGGTCGTACGCGTGCACACGGACCGGCTCGTATCGCGCCCTCAGGCAGAGAAGGAGCGCCAGTTGGCATCTCGACGACCTATACCGCGAGAACTGTCCTAACCCGTAGCAGACTATCTCGGATATACCGTTGGAGCCCAGAGTGGCCAGGCACTCCGTCAGCCGGCTAGAAACGCACCTGGTAAACGACGTGTCCTTGATCTCGACCACTGTCCTGTCTAGCGTGCTGAAAAAGCCTTACCATTAGAGGAGAGTTCACGAAGGTGCGCTCCGTTTCACGCGTGATGCGCGTAACGCATCATTTATCCTTGTTAATCGCCCGATGTTAAAGATTAATTAACAATAAGAGTCTTTCATCTTGTCGCCAGCAATATTTAAATAAAAGAGAGTCGGCTACTGACGTTCGTCTTTTCAAGACACGACTCTCGAAGCAAACTTGGTTTCAATTGTCGACCATGAGTTTTACAAAATTGACCGCGGTAACATTCTCGTGAAATGCGGCCACGTCTTACGCGATACTTCATGTTCCCGCTACCAACAAGATTCTACCCAAGTTTACCTGAGAAGGAAGCCTCGAAACGGAGCCGAAACGTTGTAGATAAATAAATACATTGCCAGTTTGGTCAACATAGCATTTTTATCTCTTTTATTAAAGATCAATGATGCATCATGCGTGAAACCTCTCTGGTGAAACGGAACGCGCTCCGAGAGTCGCGATGAGGTTAGGACGCGGGGGCTTAGATCGTAGGCTTAGATCGAAATGACGAAGCGCAACTGCGACGTCGCTTACCGAAGAAGGAGCTCGCGATCGACCTCGCGATCCTGCTCCACGGTCACGCCCGGCGTAGCCGCCTTCCCGCTCGAACTCCGCCTTCCGCCGCGACGTTTTCCGCGACGAGTCACCAGCACGAAGTTGTCCGCCTCTGACATGACTGAACGTGGCGCCGCACGTCGTCACTTGCGTCGCTTTACGCCAGGCGACGCCACCCACCGCGCTCGCCCCTTTATATTTTTGTGTATATGCGAGAGAGAGCATATAGGAAGAGACTCTCCTTTTTTTTTGTAATTATAGACGTCCACAATGGCGTCCCGTCGAAATGCACCGGAGTCGATTTGTATACAGGGTGTGTCCTAATACCCGTATGTCCCGTAGATGGTAGATAGACCGGAGCAAACTGAATAGAAAAGTCCTATACCATTTTGCAAAATTCGCAATAGTTATCGAGAAATTAATTTTAATGTCTGAGCGAATGAGAGCGTAGAAAGCGGCAGGCCGGACTCGGCAGGCAACGGTGGGGCATCATCTAATAGCGACTACGTTTCCACCGAGGGTCAGAGTCGGGCTAGAGTCGGGTCAGAATCGGGTTGGGG
>NW_011967224.1:927537-931384 GCF_000949405.1 Vollenhovia emeryi | reverse complement strand
GACCCGGTTTGGTGTTTCCACCGCAAAAACGCTCGCCCCAACCCGATTCTGACCCGACTCTAGCCCGACTCTGACCCTCGGTGGAAACTATAGTCAGCGAGAGGTGGAGCGGCGCGCCGAAAAAAGTTGTCACGCAGCGAGCGGCGAGCTTTTTTGACAACTGTTTTCGGCGCGCCGCTCCACCTCTCGCTATTAGATGATGCCCCACTGTTGCCTGCCGAGTCCGGCCTGCCGCCTCCCAGTCAGAAATGACTTGAAAACCGACGTCGAAACGATATCGAATCGATGCATTTTTGCTTCCATTTTCGAGCCAAGTCGAAAATGGAACCAAAAATGCATCGATTCGATATCGTTTCGACGTCGGTTTTCAAGTCATTTCTGACTGGGCTTCTACGCTCTCATTTGCTCAGACATTAAAATTAATTTCTCGATAACTACTGCGAATTTTGCAAAATAGTATAGGACTTTTCTATTCAGTTTGCCACGGTCTATCTACCATCTACGGGACATACGGGTATTAGGACACACCCTGTATAAATGGCGGCGATTCGCCCTGAACTGAAGGAATTCTACGCTCGCCGGCATTGCAATTGCGGTCGGGCCTTTCCGAAACCCAGAAATGAGAAGTGCTGTCGAACCGACGTCGATCGGCGAATTTATTTCTCACTGCCCAGCGAGAACATTAATGGGCGTCAATGGGGTCGAAACGCGCGTCCCGATCGTCCAGTTTTCAAAAATAATTAAAAGTCTCGGAACTTTAAGCAAAACTAACGACTCCGATAATAATATTCAATGCGAGAAAGGGCAATGAGAGTCGAATATTAAGAAAGGACAAGAAATAAATGTATAAAGTTAATGCAATCCCAGTGAGAAACGACGTCGATCGACGAATCATTTCTCACTGGGATAAGAGAACGGTGGAACGCGCGTATTAAATTATTATGAGACGAGGGATACATGCAAATAAATTATTAATAAATTTGGATTCTAAAAACGAACGTGTCGAGCCCTGTTTTTGGGTTATCTTCAGCGTGTTTAGAACTTTATTTTCTGACGTTAGTGAAAATTTTTGAACACCACTCGCCAAATTGTGGCTGTAATTTCATTTGACAAACTCCGTAACAAGGTAGACCGGCAATCTTTCTGCGATACTGTACAATTCGTTTGTACTTCTCACGTAAATTGTATGTAAAACATTTACTCCTAGATCTCGCTTGAAAAGGACCTAAACCGAAGGTCGAAACGCTGTGAAGACGTATTCAAAAAATGCCTTGGTGAAATAGAATTTGGAGCGTAAATCGAATGTAAGGGGAGAGTGACAGAAGCGCAAACGAAATGTGTAGGGAGCGTAATTCGGGACAGCAAAGCGTAAAAGAAGCGTTGAAGCTTCGCTGTTCCAAATTACGCTTCCCACACTTTCGTTTACGCTTCTATCACTCTCTCCTTACATTCGATTTACCCTCCAATTTTTATTTTCACCAGGGTGTGGCCAGCTGAGGTCGATTAAAATTTGACATTTTTTTTTCATATCAATGCTGGCAATCTGATGAAATGTACCACTTAATTTTTTTGTCAAATTAATAAAATTCGCTCAAATGTGATAAACACAAATTTGAAGGAATAAAGGACTAATAAAGAAACTTTATTTTTCGTATCAAATAAGTCAACTTAGCAGCTCTGTCCAATAAGTTATCAAAAATATCCCGAGCGTTTGAACGTAGTAATTTAATGCGAAGAATAAAGTTTCAAAACTGAATTATCGTCGATAACTGACGGTTGGGACGCGGTTGCGAGCCCATCGGCGTCGATTCGACGTTCTCACTGGGTGGGTTCTGCGCGCAATTAAAGATTTCAACGGCGAGTTGGCCGCTTAACGTGACACGATCGACGTAGAATAGGACGCGGCGTTTCGGCGCGGTCTTCGGTACGAAAATAGCGCTCGGCTATCGCGCTACTTAACGACGCCTTCGGCGTTAATCGCGCCGGCACGTCGTCTCTTTTTTTCCGCTCAGGGTCACCATAGGCTGCCCGTGTCCCGTGTCTCGTATGAAAACGCACGGCACGGTCTAACGGGACGGCGCGAGGTAGTGGAAATGAGTCATTCGTTACTGCTCGCCGCATTCGCCGCGACCCGTCGCCTATAACTGAGCAAACAAGTCGCGATCGCGCCGCGACGAGGACGCCGACTGCCTCGCAATCGTCGCGAATATCGATATAGTAACGTCGTACAAAGAGATTTCCGTTTCTCTCTCTCACCCTCTCTCTCTCTCCCTTTTCCTCGGCACTTCCGGCGCGTCGAGTTTTCGCCGAAATTTCGCAAACGCGTCTCGGAGCATCCCCGCGCTCACCGCGCTCGTTAACGAACCGAAGTGTCCCCGGGTGCGATATATCGTTCGCGCGTGCTACTTTTCAAAATTTCACCTGCGCGAGAGAAACCGACACGATCGGGCCAGCCGAACGAAACGTTCCACGACGAGTAAAGTAGTAATCGAGCAATTACGTTGGCTCGCGGTGCTTCCGCGGCTTCGTGGATTAACGCGTCGCGCCGGCCGCGTAAGCGGCGCGAATCGCTGGCGAAAACGGCGGAATCGAGACTCGGCGGACATTTCCGCGCCGCGGGGCGATACAGCGAGGCCAGAAACGTGTTCAATCGTGTCTACGCGAATAAATGACGAGAGTGTTGAATTCCGCAGATATCCCGCGCCGCCGTCGCGCACCCCACGCCCGCCGGTGGGCACCGAGCCCGCCGCGCACGAATATATAATGGCGAAAATGCCGCTCGACGGTAATTAGCCGCTCTACACGGCGAGCCCAGGCGCGGCAAGTGCGCGCGAGAAGGTGACGACGCCTTTGGCTCCCGATCCCCGTCGCGCCGCTGTGATGTTGCCGCGATGTCCCTCACCTCGGGATCAAACAGATGGGCCTCGAGAGCGATCATTATATTACAGCTGGCGACCTGGAACGCCGTCGGCATCGTTCTCCTTCACCGCGGCGTCAGCACGCTGCGCAGGAGGGTCCTGGAGACCAGCTACGTCGCCGAGGTAATCGCTCGAGAGATACCGGCCTTCGTTATGTAAATAACCGTTACGCGCGCAACAACATTTGTATCCACAATGATTATCGTTGAAACTTCACTTACGTGTATTGGCCCATTATCGTTATTCGCGTTCGTTATGTTAATTGTGCGCGCGCGTGTAGAATTTATAATTTTCCCCGCCGCTCGTAATTACACGGAAAAAACAATGTAGCTGCTGTAGCTAAAACTTAGCAAAATAGGGACAGCTTAATATTTTAGTTGTGATAGCTCAATATTTTGCTACTGTGCCTATTGTATTAGGTGCGACAGCAAACGGTTTGCTGTCGTAGCAAAATATTGAGCTATCACAACTAAAAATATTAGCTGTCCCTATTTTGCTAAGTTTTAGCTACAGCAGCTACATTGTTCTTTCCGTGTACTCCAACTGCTTGAAGAGTTAAAAGAACGGAGAGTTACGTCCGGAAAAGAAAGATAACATTTAGCGACAGAAACTGTTTTATACGACAAGCTTACGGACTAGACTACCCAGTGAGAAATGATTCGTCGGTCGGCGTCGAAACGACGTCGAATCGACATCGACACCGTCGAATTGACGTCGATTCGACGAATCATTTCTCACTGGGTACCCGAGGAAAATGAAAAGCCAAGATGGTGTCAATTTGACGCCACATTGGCCAAATTTGTGTCACATTTTGGTCAACATGACATCAACTTGTCGTCCCGACTTTTCATTTTTCCTTGGGTGCGATACACCGAAGGAACACGCAGTCAAAGTGCGTTCTGCTAAAACAACGATATCCCAGGTAGAAC
>NW_011967224.1:921271-927218 GCF_000949405.1 Vollenhovia emeryi | reverse complement strand
CTACCTGGGATATGGGACATCGGAGCGAAGTATAAAATATCTGCCGTTGGCATAGTCACGAGCGGCATTGTATTGTATATAGTTGCGTTGCGCAATCGCAATTATCTCCACTTATATAAAATTGACCGCACACGCATGCACGACGTGCATTTTGCATCTCTTTACTTTTCCCCAGGCAGATCCGCCGACCGGACTGGAGTCCGTCGTGTCGTCCACGGGACGCGACGGAAGCGAATACGATCTGTCCACCCAGCGGCAATCGATCGGCAAGAACGTGGAGATAATAATTCAGATCGATCCGGACAGATCGCCCGCGCGTGACGACGGGAATCACTCTGGGCCGGGCACGATCAGGAGCGAGCGATTGAGAGACGCGTTCGAGATCGTTTCGGAGGGGCAACGGCCCGCGCTCCTCCTCGCGGACCCTCCACCCGGGGTCCCGACGACCGCTCGAGGAACGCCAAGCTCGCAGCTGGTGCAAAATTTTCCTCAGAGTCTTTCGTAATTCTTTATAATTTTTATGCAAATTTCAGAATTTTTACGGTTTTTTTTCATAATTTTATAATTTCTCTCATATACAAAAGTTTTCGGATTTTTCATACAAATTGGAACACTTTTCAGAAGTACCGAGAAAGTTTATATCTTTGCTAGAATTTTTCATACGTATGAATTCTGAAATTTCTCATGGTACAGTTTCAAACGTTTATATCTCAGAATATTCACACGTATGAAACATTCTAAGAAAAATATTCACCAGGGGCGGCTGGAGAACCATTTAACGGAAACGGACGATCGCTCCGAGAAGAATGTCGTAACCAGCAAGGTCTCGAGGATAGCCCGAGACAGGGAGCCTATCCTCGGTAAAGAGGCCTCGCGGGACGTCCACGAGGAAGAGAACACCACTTCGATCGCGGGATCGATCTCGACAAAAGAGAAGGAGGAGGGCGAGGCGACGGAGATGGAGGAGGATTCGGCGGAGAACGCGACGGTACGCGAAAGCAATCGCGACCAGTTCTGGATGGGCAAGAGCAACGTGAGGTTCTCCCGCTTCAGCGAGGACGGCGCGACGACGGCCATCGCTCTGGTAGCGATCGGCGCGATCATGCTGCTGGTGGGCCCGGTTGTCATCGTGCTGCGGATCCTGGACGAGAGGAGGCAGGCGAGGAAGCTGATCGCGCTGTCGGCGAACGCGCGGGACGATCTGCCGCCGACATACGAGCAGGCGGTCCTCATGGACGAGGCGCCGAGGTATTCGACGCTCGCTCTCAACTACGATCGCACGCCGCCGCCCTCGCCGACTCTCTCGTCCACCTATGCCTTCTCGAGTGTCGCAACGTAGTTGTGTCCATGATGCAAGAATACCAGGGGCTCGATTCTTGAATTCACTCCAAGGAGAAATTCTGCTCTCGCAGAAAAGTTGAAAAGTCGATTGGTTGAAGACCGTGCGAATAGCCAGTCGACTCGCAACTTCTTTTCTGTAAGAGCAGAATTTTCGCACGCGTTTCCCCTTGGAATGAAATCAAGAATCGGGGCCCCAGGCGTAACATTCCCGTAGATGCGCACTCGTGACTAATTAGAAATTTGCCCCAAACTGCCTTCAAACTGCCTTCAAACTGCAGATCGTTGCGGTTGAACGCAGCAAGAACCAACGAACAATTTGCCCCAAAAATTGGTTATATGCGCAACGTTTCACCTTGTATTTTTACATTATGGTTTTATCCTAGACGGAACTGCCCCGCCTTTTTATATAATAAAAAACTTATCAAGAAACTGTCCTTTAAATTAGTTCTTTAAATTAATTACGTGCCAGACAGACAGGGGGAGAGAAGCGCAATGCGAAAGTCTCGGTTCGCGGCGAGACGAAAAAACGCGAGAAAGGTCCTTTCCAACGAATACTATTGGCAATTCTGTTTCGCGCGATCGTGCCAGTCGGATCAATCGCCGGTTAAATCGATCGGAGCTCGACGAATGCTCGCGCGGATGCCGGAGGAGCGTCAATGCGCGTATAATGCGCTTTAAGTGTACATTTAAATTCGCATTTAATGTATGTATGTATATTGTGCGCATTCCAAAAAAAAACTGTACCATTGACCCCCTATGCATAATTTTTCATACATAAGCATGTATAAATACAGAGAATTAAAGTCATATATCTCGAATGGCCAAACATGTTAAATACGCGCATCTTGAACACGCAATTGATGTTATTTTGAAGCCGATGCAAATAAAACGCGCGTGAAAAGAGCACGTTCCGTGCTCGTTGGCGTCCTCGGGTGGAGGTCGCTTTTTAAATGAACGCGCACGTGCGCAATGCGAGCCGCGAGCGATGGACATCGGCGGAGTCCAGCGCCGCCTCGCGTCGGGAGTCTCGAGCGAGCCAGTCGATCCATCCAACATGGTGCTGGAAAGTACGATGATATGGTGAGTCTTGCGTCCCACGGAAATTTCGCGATCCTATCGAGATTGTCCCCTCGTGATATCCCCGAGACACTCGCCGGGCTCGTTCGTCCGCGGCCGACAGATTACCGCGGTGTCCTCGGTCCCGAGCGGCGTTCGCGTTTGCAACTTTGAGGTTAGCGTAGTGACAATGACGTTGACACAAATCAAATCTCGGACGCATGCCCCTTCGCGAGACGAGACCTTTCCCACTTTGATCGTCGCGCGAGCTCGAGCTGAGGCAATCTCGATGTTTTTGCAGCGTCGATAACAGCGATTACATGAGAAATGGCGATTTCGTACCCACCCGGCTACAGGCGCAGCAGGACGCCGTCAACTTGGTGTGCCACTCCAAGACTCGCTCGAATCCCGAGAACAACGTCGGCCTCATCACGCTCGCCAAGTACGCCGAGTGTTCCATTTATCGCGTACGTAAACGTTTGTATACGTAGTGAGGTAAACGTAAGCCTTGTCTTTCTAGCGTGGAAGTGTTGGCGACGCTCACGAGCGATGTCGGCAGAATACTGTCCAAGCTCCATCAGGTTCAGCCGAACGGCAAGCTGGCTCTCATCACAGGCATTAGAATCGCCCACGTAAGTACAAGTTGTCTGGCCTGGTGTCGCAGCTGGGGTCTGTCGGGTGTGCGCTTAAAAAATTGCGGAACTTGCAGCTGGCGTTGAAACATCGGCAAGGCAAGAATCACAAGATGCGTATCGTTGCATTTATCGGAAGTCCCATAGACATCGACGAGAAGGAACTGGTCAAGCTGGCGAAGCGCCTGAAGAAGGAGAAGGTGAACGTCGACGTCATCAGCTTCGGCGAGGAGAGCATCAACAACGAAGTACTGACTGCCTTCGTTAACGCGTTGAACGGCAAGGACGGCACCGGGAGTCACCTCGTCACTGTTCCGCCTGGTCCGCATTTATCAGACGCCCTCATCTCCTCCCCTATAATTCAGGGCGAAGACGGCATGGGTGCGGCCGGCATGAGTGGCGCCGCGTTCGAGTTCGGCGTCGACCCGAACGAGGATCCCGAGCTCGCGCTGGTCAGTATCCGAGACATTTTGCACCGACGGTTTCCCTCTCTCCTTCTCTCTCCCCCCTGCGAGATTAGTGGTATTTTTGTACGCTATGTCGCGTTATTTTCGCCAGGCTCTGCGCGTTTCTATGGAGGAGCAACGACAACGTCAGGAAGACGAAGCTCGACGAGCGCAGGCGAACGAGACCGCCGCGAATAAGCAGCCGGAGACTATAAAGGAAGCTCCCAATGAGGAAGCTATGTTGAAACGTGCCCTCGCCATGTCCCTCGAAGGAGCGGACGACTCGACTGCCGCTAGTGATAACACTGCACCATGCAGAGGCAACGTGCCGGACTTTACTAATATGACGGAAGAGGAACAAATCGCTTTTGCTATGCAAATGTCCATGCAGGACCAACGTAAGTTTTCGACCAATAACGTTGTTCGCGACGTTTGCGTCAGTCCTAAGTTTTCCAACTGATTCCATTACAATTGCAATTCTTGTAGGTACAAGTTCTAAGCTTCTTGCTCTACCTCCACTTTGGTGGGCTGGATTTCTCTCCCCTCTTTTAACTTATTATTGTTAGCTCAAGTCCAATCGATTTCTCACTTGACAGGCGGCTGCTTTAGCACCGACTTATTTCCTTCGTTACATTGTATTTCTGGATATATGCGTAAATGCTGGTGCACGAATACAAATAACAATCTATTTTTGTCTAATTGTTATCTCTATTATTGCCACGCAGAGGAATTGGAATCGCAAAAGGAAGAAGCGATGGACGTGGAGGAGGATTACGCAGCCGTTATGTCCGACCCTGCTTTTCTGCAATCGGTCCTGGAGAACTTGCCAGGTGTGGATCCGCATTCTGAAGCCGTACGCCAAGCCGTCGGATCGTTACAACAGAACAAAGACAAGGAGAAAGAGAAGGAAAAAGACAAGGAGAAGAAATGAAAGGCCCCTTAGTGCATTCGTATTTACATTTGTGGCTGAATTTGACATTTTCCATTATTGTGTATGATATTGTAGCTGTTCTATCTTGCTTATGAAATATACTATCAATTTATCGAAACTGCCTAACTTAGTTTCAGCAGTGTCGCTTTCCGAACAGTCTCGATTGGCGTTTTTAGCAGCACCATAATCTGGAAAACTAGAGCGACAACACTATGTATTATTTAAATACACGTTTTTAAGAATTTCACTCTCTTGGATGAATTTATTTTCTTACAACTGCAAGACGAGGTAACTTTGATCAAATTCAAGATATTAGATATAAGAATTGACTATAAACAAGCCTTGGTGTGCATTCGGTGTGCACTAGTGCAAGCTGCCGAATTCGCTATAAGGCTTGTTTATAGTCGATACTTATATTTAAGAATAGTCTTAAATACTTCTTGAAATATTTCTCATACAGAAAAATGATCTGTACAGTATCCGCAAGGATCATTTTTTAAGCTCAATAGTTTTTGAACATGTATTTGAGACAAACTTAAATATAAGAATTGATCATAAACAACCCTAGTAGCACAGTGCATTGGCTAAACATTGGTCCAATGTTGGTTGTATTAAAAATGCATTGGCTGATATTGTCCAACGTAAAGCCAGTATTGGCTATGGAATGAATGTAAATATTGCACGATAATAATTATATAACATTAGATTTCTATTGGAAGTGCATTGGCCAATATTTGACAATGTAATAAGAATATTGGTAAATAGACATATTGGCTAAATAAGAGAAGACGTTCATCTTACGATATTTGGAACATACTAGATGCCAATGTATCGCGCTACTAGGAAAGCCTTAAGCCCGTGTCCCACTACGTATTGCGGACGCGGATTAGATTGAAATTTGACCAATCAGAGTAAAAGTTACTGAACTTAAGATTAGTAAACTTTACTGTGATTGGTTAAATTTCAATCCAATCCGCGTCCGCAATACGTAGTGGGACACGGGCTTTAGGCCGGTATTCATAGTAGATTCTTATTTCAAATGATTCTTATTTCAAATGATTCTGTGATTGGTCAATTTCTTCCGACACGACTTACTACATCCTATGTAGACCCAGCCTTAAGCCCGCTGCAGACGATGCTATTTTTCCTGCTGGATTGCTTGCAATCTAATAAATTACTATCGTTGCACCATTCAGCACTCAGGATTCCTAGTAATTTAGTAAATCGCAAGCAATCCAGCAGGAAAAATAGCATCGTCTGCAGCGGGCTTTAGTGTTGTCTTGAGTGGCTAATACGTCTCTCTGTGATTGGTTCAAAACCCATTAAGGCCGGTATTTATGGTCGATTTTTATTTCAAAATCATCGTAAGTGCAGTTGTCTTAAGACGTTAATATGGCTCTGTGATTGGTTGAAAACACATTAAGAGTATACTTAGATAATCTTAAATATACGAACGGACTATGAATACCGGCCTTAGTGTGTTCAGTGCGCACTAGTGCGAGTAACCGGAATTCGTGTGTGAGATCGTCCCACAGACTTCT
>NW_011967224.1:909323-920518 GCF_000949405.1 Vollenhovia emeryi | reverse complement strand
GGATCGTCCCAAAACGTTCATTCACCATGTTACGAGGGACGTGCGCGCGCATTGTTGAGTACCTGTTGCTCCTTATTCTGTTTAAGCCGATTTCCAACGCTACGTGAGCCGAAGCTTAACTCCAACATTTCATAACATTCCGTGAAAGCGCGCGCGTCGCCGAGGCACGAATCGCGCTTGCGCAATCGTGAACTCGCCCGTGCTCTCTTCCGGCGTAGAGACGGTGGTTCCCTGCTGTTCTCGAATCTCGATTCATGAGAACCCGCCGATTCGCGGAGGCGACGCCGCGACGCCACCACCACGCCGGTACGAAATTCGAATGACAAAATGGCGCCGCGGAGGAAGAGCGTTCAAACGTCGCGCAGATCGTTGCACGACGTTTGCTACAAGGAGAACAGTTATCTGTGCCGCCTCAACGACTATCAGACGAGGGTTCGCAGGCGGGAGAGCCTCAGATATGCCAGAACTCAGGTGAGCGCTCGAGCGCGGCGGGTCTGCCCGCGTCCTCGCGACCGGCGCGCGCGCGCGCGCGCGCGCGTGTCCGTTGACTCGCGTTTAAAGGCCACTTTGCGTCGTACCGCGCGATCCTCCTGGCTCGGCGGATCGCGGACTCCGCGAGCGACGACCTGGACCCCGCGGGACTCGCCGCTCCTCGAGAAGCCCGCGGGTCGACGTACGCGCGGTATAAACGGATAGGTTATGATTCTCGAGACGTACCAAGATCCTGAGGAACGTTCTTCAATCGAACCGTAGTGGAGTAACAGAAGTCGTGGTCGTTTGCAAGAGCCGAGGGAGCCGCTTCCTTCGGTGTATCTGACACCCGCGGCGACGGAACTCTACACGTAACAACCCAGTGAGAAATGATTCGTCGATCGACGTCGAATCGACGTCGATTCGACATCATTTCTCACTGGGAATTGCGAGGTCTCCGACGTACGCGTACGTGGCGAATAGTTGCGCGGCGTGGATTCTGAATGAAGTCCAACCGTAGAACGTAAATGCAGTGCTGTACACGCGGAATCGCGTCGTTCTGGCTTCCAGCGCTCCGAGAGTCCCGGCGGTATTCGGCGAAGCGATCGCGATTTACGCCGGCAACGGGTAGACGCCGTCGACGATCACCGACAGCAATTTTACCTCGAAGGAAGAGCAATCGGCGCGGCAACGAACGCGCGACGTTCGATATGCGTTCGCGACGCTTCCGCGAGCGGCGGCGGCGACGGCTATTTCTCATGTAGATAATTGCGCGATAATCGCTCGGGCGCGCGCGCGACGAGACGTAAAAGTCGGCGGATGCTCTCCGCGTGGGCGAGATACTCCCCTCTCCTCCCCTCCCGCCCGCTCGCTCATTCAATCTATTGTCAGAAGCGCCGGTGGTCCTCCCCCCCCTCCCCTCCCTTTCTCTTGCCCGCCCCCGCCGCCACGGATTTGCCGCGTGCGGTGCGTTGGTGCGTAGCGCTGGTGCGTTCTGTTGATGCTTACGCGGTGTCGGATGGTCGAGCGTCATTCAGTCTTGAGTCCGGTACTCCCGGGGACGGTGCGTCTCTCTCTCTCTCTCTTTCTCTCTCGGCTTCTTTCTCTCCCTGTCGCTTTTTCCTTCGCGCGACGCCAGCCAGCACCGCTTCTCGCCGCCCGCGGATTATTTTCGTTCCGCTAATTACGTGTGTGTGCGCGCGCGAGCCCGAGACTCTCTGTCTTCTAGTCCGATCTAGTCGCGCCGCGCGACCGGTTCCGTTTGTCAGAAGCGCCGGTTGTCGTCGACCCTCCGCACGATCGTCCTGGGGAGACCCCCACGTGGCGCGGAGGACGCCCCATTGTTCGGCGAAACGACGACGACGACGATCCGTGAAACCGCAGGAGTGACGACGGGAGGAGGAAGAGGAGGACGTCTCTTCGGTTTTCACGCGATAGCGGCGAAACGCACGACGTGTGGCTGGGCGTAGACCCAACACCGGAAACGGGAAAGAGTAAAAATTGGGCGGCGAAGCCGGGCAGAGCGAGGTAGCGGCGAGGAACGAGAGACGGCGTGTCCTCTCGTTTGTCGCGCCGCGCGGAGGCGCGGTGCCGTCACCGCTTATTTTGTAGCCGGCGGAAAAACGTAGGACGACCGGATCTAAGCCGACACCGCCGTGCGGCGACTCGCGCGTCGCGTCCGCCTTTGAAAGGAGTCGGGAGGTCGAGCCGACGGGGCCCGCGGGTAACGTGACAACAATATTTTCGTCGTCTCGCCCGGAGCTTGGAGGTCAAGGTTCGCGCGGTGCGCGGTCGTGCGCCGATCGGAGCGGGCCAAGTGGACGGCGAGCCTCGGTGGAGAGAGAGACGTCTACCTCCGTCCACCTTGACTCGAATCCTACCAAGGAAAGAGCGGAAGACGACCTTCTTTCTCCTTTGGCATCCGTTCAAGGCGTCGCGGGGATAAAGCGGCCCGAGACTGCTCCGTGCGAAATTGTTCGCCGCCTGACGGCACCGTACCGTGAAATCGTAGTGTCTCTGGAGGAGGCGGAAGCGAGTGATCCCGAGCGACCCATGACCGCGGACCCGCGACGATCATGCACCCTCGAGGTCGGCCGCGAGTCGTCGGGTTCCGAGTAGTCACGGGCCGGTTGGCCGGGGGGTCGACACGCGACTCGAACGACGAGTAGCAACGTAATTCGTGGGAAAGAGAGAAGAAAGGAAGGAAGATGAACTCGTGCTTCCCGCATTTGGCGCTGCTGAATCCGCGGAACGCGAACAAGTCGCGGGACCGGCGCAACGACGAGTGCAACGTCGCGAACGCCGAGGACACCCGGACGCGAACGAGGACCCCAGCGTCGTCGGGGAAGAGCGACGTCTTTCAAGACTTGGACTTGTATTACGTTCGGCAGATCGCACGGAACTCGAAGGTAGGCTCGCGCGACCGAGCCCGGTCTGATTCCGCGAACACCGTTGTCGAGTGTCTCACTGCGAGAGATAGCGCGTTCCCTGGTGGAACGACGTATCACGAGGACATCAAAGCGACGTGGAAATGACGTTATTGTAGCTTCTAAGTAACGATAATAAAGTCATTGTGACGTCATCACGATGTCGTAAGGCGCGATATATTGGCGTAATATTGGGAAATAAATCTCAGGGTGTCCAGCGGTCAGGGAAATCTGGAAAACCGGGAATTGTCAGGGAAAAGTCAGGCATTTTTACGATTTATCTGGAGTTTTTACATCGTCTCGCATTTTTTTCTGAATAATTTAAAGTTCTTAGAAATAAACTTTTCTTCGGCTCTCGGCGCACTAATTTTCTGTTTTGCTAAACATCAATTTATTTATAAGCGAGATCGGTCATTTACATTTTCATCGTCGTGTTATTTTATTTCAATGTGTTCATCCGAGACAAAACTATAAAAAAAAAGGTGAATCACTAAACAGTGCTATCTAAGCGAGGTACTATCCAGCAAATTGCAGACAAAATGCAGACAAAATGCAGTTAAGCAAAACGAAAGCATCATATATGATTGCGTACGGTATCACAAATTGTTCGAATGGTTTGTAATGATATGTTCGTTCCTATTGCACAATGTATTATACATAGATAGTATAATTGCTTTGATGTAAATTTTTACCATTTTTAATTCGGGACTCTTGCTTCGTCATTTAACATTTACTTGATTTACCATAGAGATGTACGCAAATTATGCATCTTAACGAAAGTTGCACCAAACGGTCAGGGAGAAATTAATTCCGGCTGCTGGAAAAGCTGAAAAAGTCAGGGAATTTTTCTCATCGAGTCTGCAAGATTCAGGGGAAGAGATTCTAATATAACCAACATTGGACTAATATTTAGCAATGTTTAGCAATGCCACTAGGGTTGTTTTCTAATCTGACAATTCGGACTTTGCATTGCAATGTCTCCACTCATGGGGCACGTAGGAGAAAAATAGAAACACTTTTATTATGCAAATCGAACCCGAGCTATCGATTGAGCGCACTTGGAAGTTGGTCGGATCAGCTGTTGTTGAGATCCGAAGATCTGAGGGCCCGTCAACTCGCGTATACTCGCGTAAACTACATGGTCGGTCTCATGCGTGCGCTCGGTTCTAGCTATTTGGCGCGAGACACTACCGTGCCTCGTGATTGTCGCATCGGTGAACCAGTGCGATAGACTAGAGCTTACTGGTAAATTTTTTTTGTCATTCTAGCTTACTGCGCTAGTTCACCAGTGCGGCGATAGAAAAGAAGCCTGCTATGAGCTTTGTGTTCCAAGTGGGTTTCTCAAAATGCGCCTTCGTTTACTGATTTTACGGGAGATCCACTGGGGATGACTTGGGCCGAGTCGCGATTATCAATTAATAGAATCGAGTTACGAGGAAACGATATTGCGTTATCTCGTTAAGGCGAACAGGATTATAAATTTTTCGCTGGCTGGGAAGACAGATTGGATTAGGAAGCGCGAATTGTACGGCAATTCTGCCGGCTGAATCGGTCGTCGATTGAGTCGAGATCGGTGCTTGGTCCAAGTCGCTCTTGAAGGTTTAACTCGCGTCAAATTTGTGCGAAGGGGAGTCGAGTTATTGTACGTGAGTGGCCGCCAGCGTTTCCCCGCGTTCGTCGTTCGTATTTTTAGATGTCGCGTGTGGATGTCACGTCGGTTGAGCGCACGGGTGGCAATGTTGAACGAATCTCTCAAATCTCGGTCGAGATCACTGGCGATTCGCGGGTCGATCGGGTCCCCGTGAAAAGCCCGTGGCGTATCAGTATCTTTTGTTACTCGCGTTTGCGTTTACCTGCACAGTCGCTTATCAATTCATTTTGGCGCGCAGCGACTCGACCGCCCGTTGGTCTTACGCGCGAGTTGTACGCGCCTCGCGAAAAGTTTCACGCGTGAAAGGAAGATGAACGCGCGCGGTGACCATTACGGTGCACAACTGCACACGGGGTATTGGATTTCTGGCGACTATTTTCGGCGGACAAGCCGTCGGGAAAGCGCCGGCGACGCGGGAGAAAGCGATATCGAGAGGGAAACACGTAGGGACACGAGGGACAGCGAGGCGACGGGAAGATCGAGGGAAGACCGTGACGAGATTACGTACGAGCGGAACGGGAGGAATGCCTCGCGCTGACGAAGCTTTGTTAACGCCGACGACGCACAAGGTGTATCGCGCGCATCCGGGGAAAAAGTCTCGGGAGAGACGAGCCGAGAGAGGACCGAGCCTGCTGTACACGCGCGCGAATGTGTTACAACGCGTATTTACGTGAACTCACTTGTCGCACGGCGCGCTTCAACGAGTTTCATCAAGACTCGTTACAGCACTGGCGACGCGGAGGTCAGGGATTAAATGTGGCCGCGGTCGCCCTTGCGCCGTTGCAAAATTCCTATCCGAGACTACGCGACGGCGGGATATACGTGGACATATTCCTGATAGAGTTCCGCGCCTCGCGCCGGGCCGCGCCAAGCGTGAGGATGTGTCACGGTAACGCTGGCGGAATACGAAATCGCTCGAATGCGCGCAATGAATCATCTCGCCATTATTGATTTCACTGATGCGTGCGTTATTTTCGGATCATACGCTTCATTCGGGCATCGCGGAAAATTAGCGGACGCGTGCGAAAAGCGACGCGAGCGAGCGAGCGGGAAATCTCGAAGAGGACCGACACTTGACATTTAGTTTTTTACGTAATATACGAGATACACCGAATGCCTCTTACGTAAGAGGTGTACACCGGGCGAGAGAGTATTTAGAAGAAAGTCCCCTATTATGAGACGGGGTCCTAATATGGGATAGCGGGGTTTCCGTTCAATTAATCGGCATCATTTGGTTCCCTCGTGAATATTCATTGCCCTTGGAGCGAAATCTGTTTAGTTGAAAAGTTCTTCGTTAGACGTGCGCGTCGCCGTTGCGAAAACAGATTTGTGAAACTGGACGTCGAAAACCCGCTACACTGATAAAAATTTGAACCTCGTTTTACTGTGAAAATCAGTGGTCATTTTTAATCTTCGAATTGCGCTGTTAAAATAAAAAGTGATTTGTAATTTTACTGCAAAACGTTAAAATTACCATTCAAATGAAATTATGTTTCCGTTAAATATTTTTTCAGTTTACTGTCGGATGTTAAAAATGCATGATTTATGGTGACATTCCCTTTAAGATAGTGAATTTACGGCGCGTACAGCATACTAGGATGATAAAATTCTCTATTGCGCACACTCCACTTTACTGAAATACTGCGATATCACGAACAAAATAGTAAAATCCCATGTCGGACTGTAAATTTACTGTACAGAAGTGAAATTTAAGCACATGTATGAAATGTTATGGATGAACCGGAAGCTAATTTACAAATTATGTGACTAAAACTACCAGATTCAATTAACTTTTCATAATATTCCTGTGTTTTTAATGAAACCAAAGGGAAAAAAAATGCAAATTTTATGTAAAAACTCGTGAAAATTCAGGCAAATTTACCAAGAAATAAGTAAAATTCCTTTGTAAATTCGCATTGATTTTTATCAGTGTAGCTCATATCCGGAACTTAACTCATAATAGGCGACCTTCCTTTATAAGAACGGAAAAGAGTTGGAGAAATAGACGCGCGACTCTTTCGAGGGCGTTTCGTAGGGTCGAATGCGATCTCGTGCGAGCCTACAATAAAGCGGCAGCCACGGATCGATATCCCTTGATGTTAGCGTGGTCTCCCGAGGGGTAGGAAGGAGGAGCACAAGCGAGCCAATTTGTCGAGGTGAACGTCACCCCCTCGTGCATTCGCCCACTTCCCCGAAGAGCCGTTATTTCAGTCCGTTTCTGCGTTCTGCTAGCAGGCTACCTCGCGAGAGCCGCGCCGATTTATTTACGCTTTCGCGAAGTTTGTTTCTCGCCTTCGAGTGGAGCTTCCATTCACCTGGCCCCCGCGTATCGCGCCGCGCGCGACCGGCTAACGTAAACGCGACCGAGCTGCGCTTTTTACATGTCCAAGTCTCAAAAACGGACGAGCGAGAAGACCACGTTCTCCCAGGTTGCTGTTTATTTTATATACTTGTATACCTGTGTATGTGTGTATGTACTTGTGTGTACCTGCGTAGCGTTACGACTCGTGAGAGCTCTACGATTCCGCGACGGAGTTTTCGAACCAGTACATTTTACAAGTCGGGTTTTACAAGTTTACGGATATCTCAGGGGGACTCGTAAAACGATTCGTCCGCAAAATGTGTAAGACGTTTCGTTAGGTGTGTAACCCGATGCCCTGAACGCGTGATGAGGCCACGTGCTGGCCAGCCAGTCGTTTTATCGCTGACGCTTCGATTTTTCTCCGATCGTAATTATCGGTCGCTCCGTCGTTTCTTTTTTTACATCTGTATATTCAGCACCCGCGCGGACACCGGTGCGAGGTGATTACGCTTCCTGCGATCATATACGAGTATGCGAGTAGGTCCTTGAATAGCTTCTGTTTAAACTTGGACGATTATTCCGACGAGGATTTTCGGGCCGACGACGCGCGAAGTCGATTTAGCTAGAAACGCTAAAGCCTAGTCTACAATGTGCTTTTTGCGATTAGAAACACTCTATTTTGTGTAGGCAAATCAATACGCTTAAAAAATGTATCGATATTGTACGACTGTACAATTGATCAACTTGCAGAAATTTTGTTAAACGTATTTTTATTGGCCACAAAGTAGAATGTTTCTAGAGCACATTGTAGATCGGGCATAAAGGCTGAATTATGTATGTTGCAGGAGCATGACCTCGAGCAGAAGATCGAGGTGGAGATCAAGATGAGAGAGGGCTCGGCGAGACTTCTGGCAGCCGCGAAGCATCGCGCCCAGAGCCTGGAAGCCGCCAAGGCGTTGCTCACGTCCAACGAGAGGATGTCGGTCTACATGGCCGAGTTGCACAGCCGCCGTCACGAATCTGTTAAACAATCATGGTTCGTTTGTGCGCGTGTGGAGATAACGAGAGGAGAAATCTTTGTGCGTATCGTCTAACGGTAATTGCTCGTTTTCAGCACTTCTGGAAGTACCAGAAGCACAGGCAAATTGTCGATCTCGGATCTTAGGATACCGTTAATGTGGAGAGACTCCGATCACTTCAAGAATCGCGGCGACCATCGTCGGTTCGCCGTATTCTGCTTGGCACGACTGGGCACGGAAATCCACGACACCTCCTTGCTGTGTCCCATCGACAGAGCTCATACGGATCTCAGTTTTCCCGACGTGTTAATATTGTAAGTCCCGACGCTTATCGTCCTCGTGTCAGACTCTGCTTCAGGCGAGAGCAAATATTTGTAATCGTACTGAAAGTATGTACACAGCGATCTCGTTTGTGAATTGTAAATTTTCGTATCTGCTTCCAGCAATAATGTGCCAGCCGAATTTGAGTTAGTCTTAGAAATCTACAGTCATGTTTTGCAAGAGGACTTGAGTATCGCCAGCACGCCGAGAAGAATCAAAAAGACCATTCACTCGTCGATCTCGAAAACTGTGGGCAAGAAGCTCGCCGCTTCGCTTCGTGATGAATTCGGTTCCGCCAAATCGTGAGTCTCTCCTCTCATGAATATGTAAATTAACCGAGTCTCCACCCACATGGCATTTGCAATTATATTTTACGTACTCTCTTTTCAGCGGACCGCACTTTGATTTGGTAGCTCGCGCAAAACTGACCTTGGACGACACGGACGACAACACACACACGCACGACCTTCTTATTAATAGCGTTGGTAAGTTGCGCGAGAAACCTGTGGCGTACTTCGAAATACTTACACGACAATTGTTTCCTTCAGAGAACAAGTATCACTCTTTACCGCTTTTCGGTCACTTTTGCTGCCGATTGGCGGTGCAGCCAGAATGCATCAATAAGGACATGTGCATTGGCAATCTGAAAGTAGATAGTCAGGATCATTGGGCACGCCTGCAAGGATTTTGTTTAAAAATATGGGAATCAAAGAAGCACGCGGAGGAAAGTCAAAATCCGGAACACATGGTACCCGTTAACAAAGTTGGTATCTGTTGTATGTACACGTAGACATAAAATGCTTACAAAATTGCTTTATTTAAATTATGTTTCTTTATCTGTTTTCTAGAGAACAATCGTTCAACCGTCCAAAACTTCCGGCAAAGAACTTTTGGTCAATAATTCTGGGAACGGCATGGAAAAACTGTTGCCGATTAAATTTGAATCAAAGGAGGAAGCTCAAAAATGGTCGAGGCTTTTGTTGGCGCACATTAATGACCATTCGAGGTGGAAACATGCTGTGGAAGTACTTCAAAGGGTGTCCAACATTGAAAGCACGAGAAATTCCTTTATCAGTAATAAAAGACAGGGCTCCTTGTACGACGAGACACCTTTGATAGGTAAACGTGCACAAGTAATCGTGTAACTTCAAGTTATAAAATTTAATAAACGCCACTTTAGAAAAGTAGATTGTTAATTAATTTTTTTCGTTGCAGAATCAATCCCATCGGATTACACTTCCGCGAGACCTACTGTACAAACGATCTTTGATCTCACACCTAGTACTAGTCTAAGCAGTTGTAGTTCCACGAATAGCCTAGCGAGCTTACGTTCACGTTCATTGAGTATCAGCGGCGTGTTTAAGCATGGTGCCATTTCTTTAAAGCCCCACCTGGCTCCTGCTAATAAAAAGGCGTAACGACTTTGTAGTTCTTTACGAAGAATCTATTGTACAAATGTCGAGGACTATTGATGAGTATGGCTAAATATTTTTTAACTTGGATATTGATGTGTATATTTAATTGGTAATTGAGATCGAAGAAAGATTAATTGATTATAATTAACCGAGGAGACTTGTAGGGAAGATTTTAATTCGGTTGAAAGTGTAATGTGTATCGATTTATTAATTCGATTTGTATGGAGTTTTTTTTATATAGGGTTACACAGTACAAAGGATATTGATTAATTTCTCTTCTTTTCTACTTTTATAATGCGAAATTTTGTATAATCGCTAAAAGTACAAGGACAGCCCTATTGTATAATGAGTTTATAAGTTGTTAGAAAATACATAGGAGCATTGCAATATTTAGTACGGCTGTAAGAAGATATTAATATAGATTTATATATAATATATATATTTAATATAATAAAAATATATGACTGCATGCATATATTTGCCGGAACACAATTTGCCTTTTTAAAAACCCTGTAATTTCTGTACACACAATTTGAAAGAAAAAATTTTAATTGATTGAAACGTTACTTGTGTGTTATATTGGAGTGACGAGATTAAGGAGATTTTAAATGAAGATATCTGCTTACAATTTGCATCGGTTGTAGATATTTCATTTTGAGTATCAATTTATATACATTTTCCACAACATACGCTAGGGTAATTTATATTAAATTAAATGGAAAAAAATTGTATTCATTCACATTAGGTACATCGTACGCGACAATAACAAGTAGCGTAGCTCATATACTACAAGGGATACTTAAATCTATGAATCAATCTCTACTTGACTTTTGCAGAAACATAAATCCTACAACCATGCAAATAACAGTAAACGACTGCGCAGCAACACGAGCGCGCATCATCTGCTGTTGCCTCTTTACGTTGCCCGTGTAAAGGTTGACAAGTCCAATAGTCAGAGCTGCTGTAGTCGCTAGCGTTCCTGGAAATGCAAATACATGGAAAATAATGTCTCCTGTCAAGGAACAGTTTCTCCTATTTCTTATCCCTCTTCCCGGGCTGCGTCGCCGCATTTCTCGTCACAGATCGGGAAGATTTCGTATAAGTTCTATCTCGGCTCGCGGAACATAGGTTAGTTTACCTATCGGCACGAGCGGATTCTCCATCGATTTACGCTTCGCCCTCTGCAATATCGTCTCGTTAACATAAATGTTGTCCAGATCTTCCCGTATCTTCACCCAGTCCAATTCGTCATCCGGTTTTGTGCCTGCCATCGTTTAGCAAAAAAGATTCGGGGTCTCACATCACAAACTGCGTTAATGGCACCGAGCTGACGTCCACTGACGTCAGAATGGTCACAGTCAGACACCACGTGCAAAAAGAGTTTCCCGCGTTTCCCGCGTGTCGCGGTCAGTGATGCAAACTTCGCATCTCTGCACGGCTGCCGTACGCGTGGAGAGGATAAGGTGGGGATAGTTTTTTCCAGCAACTAAAATTCCGATAATTTCAAACTTCAAATCGCGAAAATCGAGAATCTCGAAAACTGGCAAAGTTATATCAGGAAAACATGATCGACAAAGAGGAACTATCTAA
>NW_011967224.1:882583-906267 GCF_000949405.1 Vollenhovia emeryi | reverse complement strand
TGTATATAAGGTATATTGCTAAATAGACATATTGACTAAATAAGAGAAGACGTCCATCTTACAATATTGGATCAGTATTGGGAATACTAGATTTACATTATTTCCTAATATTGCGTCAATATATTGTGCTACTAGGGAAATAATAAATGTAATTCATTGAAAGAAAGAATCGGCAGAGGTGGTAAAGGGTCTTTCCACGTCCACTTATGTCAAATGGAACTTTATTTGGCGACATAATGAAAATACAATAGATTGAGATTATACCATTGAAATCCTTCGCCGAAATAAAATTTGATTTGATTAATTTATTATTTCCATATCGCATGTAGAATTAAACTGCATTCTTGCGACAGTTGTACTGTCTATTTCGCTATGTTGTATAGACATTGTACAGGAAGGAGAGCGATAGACATTATTCTCGGCGGAAACTGTAACGCCCACTTTGCATAAAAATTCGCCGCGTGCGTGAATTTCTATATATAATAATATCTATGGGACCTGGGTTGTCAGAAAGTCTTGAAGACATCTTTTAGTAAAATCTTAACAACATCTTGTTAGAAGATGACTGAAGATGCCTGGGTTTCTTCAAATCTCTGAGAAATGATTCGTCGAAACGATGTTGGACCGACACTGTCAAATTCGACGTCGATTCGTCATCGGTTCGACATCGATCGACGAATCATTTCACGCTGTGGGTGAAAAATAATTCGTCAAAACGATGTCGATTCGACACTGCCAAATTCGACATCAATTTGACGGTGTCGATATCGTCTCGACATCAATCGACGAGCCATTTCTCGCTGGGATATTACGAGCAATACTGAAAAAGGATCAACTGTTGCTACAACTCGGTCTCAGTCTTTACTTTGGCGATTGCTATAAAAATTACAAATGCATAAAACGCTGTAGAAAATCCGCTTGCCAAGGGCGAACATGAGAAGGGAAATGGAAATTAAAGATTTTTTTGTATTGCGAGGAAATTACCGTGATTACAAGAATCTAAAAATTGTTATAACGAAACAGACGCCGTGACTCTTTCGTTGACGATAAACTTCGTTTAGCGTTTTTGGTCGAGCATGCGAATTCTGGTCAGTCACTTTCCTCCGCCGGAGCTCTTCTCGTTGATGATATCTTGAAGATAACAATCGCTTTCACGGACGAAAGATTCCAATCGTGAGCGATCAGCATCCACTCGTTTGCACATCTTTCGGATGATTTGGCACTTTTCAGTCTCCGTCTGCGTCTTCTGTGGGAGCAAATTAATTAGCTGCAAATCATGTTGGATGCGGGGTCGCGGAGGCGAGGCCGGAAGTGGCAGAAGCGACGGTGTCGTTTTTCTTCGCGGGCCCGGCGCGTGGCACGTGCTGTTCACTCGAGACTTCCGCGTTTCGCTCTTGCATATTTATAGAAGCGATCACGATGGAATACGGCGGAGGATCCTCGAATTTGTCCTCGTGTGACTCGGCGGGTACTCGAGGAGGTGCCGACGTTCCTTGAACGGTCATCACGGACGCGTAAGACGGCGGTAAATCTGGAGTCGACCGTATCGCGAACGTCAGCGGTCCCGTCTGCAAAGGAATACATAGGGACACGAATTTAGCTCCTTTTGTTCCTCGAGATGTTGCATGCTGTGTACGAGTAAAATGTACGCGCACAAGAAGAATATTACGGCGAAAATTAAAACTTGATCAATTACAGCGTAGGCGTTGCAAACCCTAGTAGCACGGTGCATAGGCCAAACATTTGCCCAATACAATCAAATATTGGGCCAATGTTTGACCAATGTTTGGTCCATGCACTGTGCTACTAGGGAAATATACTGCCCCCAGTAACACAGTGTATTGGCTAAACATTGGCTAAACATTCGGTAAGCATCAGTGAGAAATGATTTGAAATTGATATCGACACCTTTAAATTGATGTCGATTCAACATCGTTTTGACATCGATCGACGAATCATTTCTCATTGCCCGAGTAGCACAGTGCATTGGCTAAACGTTGGCTCAAGACAACCAAATATTGGGCCCATGTTTAACCAATCTTTGTTCAATGCACTGTGCTACCAGGGTGGAATATTGGTCACATGTTGGTTATAAATGTAAATATTGCACGATAATAATTATATAATATTAGATTTACATTGAAAGTGCATTGGCCATTATTTAACAATGTAATCACAATTAATATTGGTCCAATATTGATAGAATATTAAACCAATATCGCTAAATAGACATATTGGCTAAGTAAGAGGAGGCGTTCATCTCGTTGGATCAATATTGGGAATACTAGATTTACATTATTTTCCAATATTGCGCCAATATATTGTGCTAGGGGCAAGCTCTCACATCTTTAGACGCTAACATGGCTCTTACAAATTGTGCATTAGTAAAAACACGCAGTTGTCATAAATGCAGCAATAGACATATACTCCATATACACGCAGCAATGGTAAAAATACATACACAACGGCTGATCTCTTTTGCAAGGTCGTATCTCGATTTGACGCAATTTCCGGTCTTTCCGCTTAAACGCTCATTCTAGTCCAGATAAAATTGACAGCGTCAATTTGCACAGTGATAAATACAACTTCAATTTCAACCTTTTGCAACGTAGAGAAATCGTAACACTTTTTCCCACATTCAATTTATAACCGTAATATTTTTCTCCGCGTACAATTTGCTGCGGAAAGAGAAATCCGCGCGGTATCATGCCGGTGAGAAAACTGACTCGTCGACTGATGTCGAAACGGTGTCGAGTCATTTCTCACTGGGGGAAGTACCTGTCTGCGATTTGCAGTGATGTCCGAGATGGTCCGGATCGCCGCTCTCTGCTGCTCGAGCAGGATCCTCGCGTGGGTTCTCTTCACGGTGTAGACGGTGTACCCGCAAACCAGAAAGAAGAGTAGCGTCAATATTACCAGAACGATCCACATGTGCTCCCACTGCAGCAATATCGAGGCTATCATCGCCGTCGTGACCCACGCGACCAGGATAGTAGCCAGCATGCGGCCGGAGCAATCCGCATCCTGAATAATTCGCATTATAGGTAATATACCTTCCCAGCCGCGCGAATTTACCCCGTCTAGGACGAAACGCGTGCTCGTGTGTTTCAGGACCCGTCTGGCTTTACTCTCTCGACGTTACGCCGCTCTGCGGCTCTCCGTAGCGGCGCCTAATAATGCGCGGCATTTAAACAAAGAGTCCAAGACGTCGATAGCGATCGGGCGAGCGAGCGCTGATAATCGCCGTCGATCAGGAGCGCAATATGATCGTGTCGAATTACATTATCGATAATCCGCCGGGCGGGTATTAATTGTCAGCGAGGCGGTGTACGTACCAACGAGGTCGGAAAAAACATCCTGGATACGAGACCAGTCGGAGAGACGGATTTTCCTTCCTCGCGGTCGTTATTGATCTACCGGCTTATCGCAAGTGTGTACCACTTATTTGCGGCGATAAACGATCTTCGAGCTGTGATAGACGTAACGAAGCGCCGCTTTTCACACCTCGTCCGTATCTTCTTGACACGGATACATTTTTAGGACGCGATTACATTGGGGCCGAAACGAGTCGACGGTGCGATCGAATTTTCGTGCGCCGAGCCTACCGATTCGTCAAGCATGGCGTTATCGTGCGACGCAAGGTGTTCACATTGTTCTACGTCGCGCGAACGTTGCGTAAGGGGGACACCTGAGCGCAAACGGAAGTGTCTGAACTCGTGTCAACCCATCGTTTAACCAGACGCTTCTGCCGACGCTCGATTCGTCCCGTCGGAACAAGGTACGAGCAGCCGATGAGAAATCCAAGTGGTTGACGCATCAAAATTCTTGCGGGTTGCACAACGCGCGCAAACTGGCGAACCGGCCGCCTGCGAGCGATAAGAGATACTGGAAAATGATTTTAACGGATTAGGATCAATCAAGGCGGACGAGTATAAGAGTCAACACAGCGGCGGGAAATATTTGCTACCTCGTACGCCGATCGATACGTTTAAAACCACTTTCGATGCTGTTCGCAACGATCGCCCGACGCGTCGTACCGAAGGACGTGAGGAACTCCGAGTGGTGTTGTTCAGGCAGTCCCGAGCGCAGTTTAGTCGGTCGCGTTGCAAACTGAAAGACAATAAGCTTCAACCTTTACGACGACTTCCCGATAACCACGAGATAAGCGACTAAAGACCTCCCCTCACTGCCGCTGAGTGCAGTTATCACCTCGCAGTGACGCGCACCATTTTGGCGCAGATAACGACGATGATATGCATAATTAGTCTACAATGTGAAAAAGTTTCCCTTTGCGACGGAGCTTATTGATTCGATGATGTTACGGATGCATATATATATGTATATATAATGACGTAATGTCGTGACGTGTCTGCGAGTCATACGTTTCGTCAAGATCGCGTCGACTGAAATGTATAGGCAGCAGGTACAATGTAATTTTCGCTATTTGTTATATATTCTACATTGTGATATATTTTACAATGCCGATATGAATGTCGGTCGCTGCTTCGGAATTGTTCTGTATAGGGAAAGAAGTTCGCGTACAATTATTTATGGTAGGTTGCGCGATATCAGCGCGTAGCGCAGTCTCCTTATCTTGTGTTCACAAGTACGGTAATGCCCAAAGAGCCAGCGTGGAATTTGCTTTTGAAAACGGCAGAACGAACGAGAGATGTTGCTTTTATTCAGCGCGTCATCCGTTCGACATCAAGTCCTCGTTGAGAGAGAATACACAGTGAAATATTTTTCGTGTACAACGCACGTGCGTGTGGACTGAACGCGTAATCCTAGCAGATTAATTCTACGAAATGTACAAAAAATTCAACGCTCAGTATCACAATTGTTGGTCGTGTTAAAAAGAATGCGTATGTCAATCAGGGTCCAAATAGATTATTGACACTCAAAGTTTGCGTTTGACATTCGCTGGCGATCGCGCTAATCGTCACATTTTGCTCGTACATGAAAAGACAAGTACAACACTAATAATAATAATAATAATAATAAAAATAAAAATTATGATCATTTGGACCGCGATTAAGATCTTCCTCCTTCGTAGCGTCTTTCTTTTTTCCGTTCTTCAGTCTGTTATTTTTATGCGTTTAACCACTCCCTAAATATACCATAAAGTGATAAGATCCATGTCAATGCCGTGGGTCCGTTTGACATGTATTAACGTGCCGCGAACGATACCGTGCTAATTACTTATCTCTAGGTGAAGACGATGAAGAGACTAATACGTAATAAACTCTAGGCAAAATTGTTTACAAATTTTCTAGAACATGCCAAGCACACGTCCTACCTTCGTTATTCAAAAAGAGTGAGCCGCGATACCGTGTCGCGCTGTATCTCCCGACTAATAGAGAACGAGTCGTTTGAGCAATTGCGTCGAGAGGCCGGTTGTTTTCCTCGATCGTACAAGAATTCGTGGATGTCGAATAGAAGGAACAGGATCGAATTAATGGCATTCGGTGGAGGATAGCGAGCCTTTGTTTAGGGCAGCAATCGCGGATTGAAACGTCCCATGTGAAGTATTATACCGGAGGGATTGTGCCGGACGAAATATAAGAAGGGCCTGTCGAGCTTGAATCTCGGTCTCTCCAGCGATGCGGAGAGCTGCCTCTCCTCCCTGTAGAATCCGTACCGATCCGTGCGCGATTGGTCCGCGTAAGAATCGCCATTGTCCGCTTGCGACAAGACGCGGTATCTCGAGGTGTCATCCTCAGCGACGTTACCGGAATTCTCGTCCTCCATTCGTCGTCCAACGTTTCTTCTCAACGGACTCGCGGGATACGTTTCCACGTGATGTCGGCCGCTAAGAATATTCTCGTCGCCACAAGTGCTGAATAGATTCATCTGCAAAGAAAATGTACAATTGTAAGTGAAACGTTGTCGCGCACATCGAGCGTGCCGAGCGGATGGATGTATCTACCTGTAACACGTCGGCCAAGTGTAGACGGTGACCCACGCCGTTGATACCCTTAAAGTCGGCGTTACCCGAGAAGAGCTCGTCGAGGCCCATCCTCTTCAAGGCGGCGGTCGCGTTAACGACGGACCTGTGACTGAACTTGGGCACCTGCAGCTCGAGACCGTGCCTCGGTATCAGAACCTTGAGGAGCTTGTTCCAGGCTCCGTCGCGGAACGCGCTTCTGACGAGGCGCTGCTCGAGACGGTCCAGGGTGTCGCCGGGCGCCGTGTGGCCCTGCTGACCCGGCAATACGAAGATGGTCGAAACCAATTTGTCGCTGCCGCCGATCGCGACCGCCGTAGCGTCGATGTTGGGCTCGTAGCCGGCCAAGACACCTGATCGCCAGGTGGTAGCCGGGACCGGTACGAGCTTCCTTTGCCTGACAGCCGGCGAGACGGCAAAGTACAGCTCGCCGTCCCTGCCGGCTGAACTGGTCAGACTGTTGTTGCAATCGGTCTGGAACACGTTGGCGGAGAGCGCGGCCAAAGGTGATCTGAGCGGCACCGTGTTCGTCTTGACAAAATCTTTGATCCTGCCGCCGGTCTGCTTCCTGACCAGCAGATTCGTTCTCCTGCGCACGAGATCGCTGATGGTGGCGAAATTCACCTCGGTCACGAGGCCCTCGTAGAATTGCTGCGCCTGCTCCTTGTAGAAGGGCATGAGTTTCCTGACCTTCATCTTATCGGCGAACAGCTCGCGGACGAAGGCGGCGTTCGCGATGCCCTGGCCGCGGGCCAGACCCACCGCATCGGTAATGTTCTGGAAGACCAGGTGCGGATTGAACGTGGCCACGTCGTCCAGACCGAGCACCTCGTTCATCTGGTCGGACGTCGGGCCGCGAGCGCCCAGGAAGATCATCGCCAGTAAGCTGGTCATGCCGAACGGCGATAACGCCAGCGATCTCGCGGTGCTCAGACCTTTGTTGGTGGCCACCCAGAAATTGAAGGCCAACTCGTTGCACAGCTTGGCGAAGTTTACGATGTCGGCGCTCGTGTGTCTCGTAGTGATGTCCAAGCCGATCGCGCTCTGAGACGCGTCCAGCGGTAGGAAGGACTGCGTCGAGGACTGCTGCTGATCTTGCTGCTGCGCCGCCGCTTCGGCTCCTGGAGAACGAACGTGGGCGCTGTCATTCAGGTTGGAGGGTGGCAACGACGACGACGGCGCCTGGGCGTGATTGGCTGGTTTCCTCAGCGGCTTCGGTGGCTTCGGCGGCTTCGGGAGCTTCGACATGACCGATGGGACCTGTTGATGGGATATGAGCGTCCACTTGTCCTCGGCAGTTACATCCGCATCGGTCTTCGTAACGTCGGACTTCTCCGACGGCCTGTGACCGGCCGTGGGCTTCGTCTGGCGGACCGGAACACTCGACGGCGGCGTCGACGCTTGCAGGCGTGTCGCGTCCGGCTTCGGCGTACTCTCGGAATGTTTCGAAGACGCGATCTTGCTCTCCGTACTATTATTCGAATGCCCGGCATTGACCGTCTGCTCTACATTCTGATTTGCCGTACTATCGGCAGAGCCGCCAGGCCGTAAAGTATCGCTCTTGTTCCCACTTGCGTTGCCCGTCCACTCTTGCGTGACGACCTTGATCGAGCTATCGGTATATTCTTGGACCGATGGGGGAGAAGAGTCGTTGTTGTTATCATCTTTTTTATTCTGCGTGTCGTCTTTGTAGCCAACCGTGCTGGTGACGCGACTTGGATACTGCAAAAGTGTAGGCTCGGTAGAATTTTTCTTCGGCCCGACAGCGTCCGAAGTGGAGGTATCCGCTGTGAAGTTGCTGTATACGTGTGAGCTGTACGACTCCGGGGTAGAATCGGTGACGGAGTGAATCGTCACGGTCGTCATTGATGAAACGTTCACGGGCGAGTGCTTTTCGCCCAACGCCTCGATTTTCGAGCCGCTCTCCGCGTGTCCCGAGTTTCTGGTATCATTCGCGACTTTCACGGACGACTGAGACAACTCTGGACTCAAATCTGTCCTCACAACGGGCGCTTCCGTCGTTTTTATCCTCTCCTTGCTCTCCGTTTTCTTCTGGTTGTTGCTCGTCGTTTTGTTGACGCTTGGCGACCGAGTACCGAATACGCCCGTCGCTGTCGTCTGCTCAGGTTTTACGGTAACGATTCCCACGGTCGTTGCGCTCTGCCCAGCGCTGTCCTTCGATTCATCGTTCGCCAACTTGTTCGCCGGGGACGATAAAGACGCCTTCGTAGAATCGTCGATTCTCTCATCGCTATTCGACAATTTACCTGGGTCCAAGGTCTTATTCGACTCCTTCGTCCGCGTTAGCGCGCCGTAAATTAATGTACCGTTTCGAACCGGGTCCGTTAGTGTCTCCTGCGTCGATTGCGTAACGTTTCTTTCCCTCTGATCGGTTGGATTCGGTCCCGCGGTCACCGCGTGCGGTTTAGTCACATTCTCGACGGATTCTTGGACGAGCTTCACGTGCTCGTCCGACACGTTCTTAACCGTTTGATCGCTGTTAATTTTCTCCGTCGACACGCCCAGCGTGCCCGTTGTAAATCCGGCGATGAGGCCGCTCGCCAAACCGCTAGCTACGAGATTCGGTGCGTTAATGGGCAAACCGATCGGCTCGATCGCGGGGATGCTGAACGGCAGCGGCGCGATGCTCAATACTTGATCGATCGCGGACACCGGATCGCTCAGGTTCAAGCTCGCGAGGGTGTTGTCGAAATATTCGTTGGTCGTCGTGGGCTTATTCGAAGAAGGACCCGCGTCGATCGGCGTGGCAGCCGACTGCGTCTTGACTGCCACGGGCGCCGTTGACGTGGAGATCCTTTCGTACTCGGGTGTCGCCGAGCTCTCGGCCTGACTCGCCAAGGCCGGCGGAGCCGCGGCCGTAGCGTGCGTCTTCTCGAGTTGAAGCTGCACGAACGAGGGTGTTGATCCCGTTAATCCCGAAATCGTCGCGCTGGTCGACTTGAGCCCCGCTGGCGTCGTGGCTAAATTATTGCTCGCCACTCTGTTATTCGTCGCTCCGATCCTAGCTGGGACCGTCGTCGCCGTGATCCGGGAGCTCGAGGAAACGCCGCTCGATTCCCCGCTGAGCGGCCGATAATTCACGGAATAGTCAACGAGTTCGGGAGTTGTGTCCCGCGGCGGGATTTCCGTGGTAACGGCCACGTAGGTTTGCGCATTAATGATCGGCCTGACGTTCTCGTGGCCCGCGCCGTGGAACATCTCGGACACGTTGCGCCTCTGATCGTAATTACCGTTCCCGATCGGTACCTGCTGCGGCCTTGCGTTCGTCGGGGACGACAGGGGCAAGACAGGCGGTTTCACTTCCGAAACTTGATTTATCACGCTGGAGAAGGAATCGATTAGCTGCGTGGGTAACGGTTCTAGCGGCGGCGAGGATTGAATGTCGGTCGGCAGAGGATTATGATAGCTCGTCCCGTACGTCGGTGTGACCGGGCTCGGCGGCTCTTTCGTAAGCGCGGAGAGGCCCTCGCCGAGATAATGGCCCGAGGTGAACGTGTGCAAGGGCGCCGGGACTGTCGGGGCCTTGATTCTCGTGACGGAAGCGAGCGTGGACGGCGAGTGCGGCGTGGTATCCTTAGACGCCTCCACGGGTCTCGGAGACGCGTGGGAAATCGATGTCGGGGAGGCGAGGGTATTGCTTTGCGGGATCGTCTTATCGTCGTCGTGCGCCTGAGATCCTTTCGTAACGGCAGACGCGAGCGACCAATCGCCAGATACCTTCGTGCTGTTCTTACTCTGCACGAGGACGTAACTCGCGTTCGAGGGAGAGATCTTGTCGGTCGCGCTCGCCAGCTCGCTGGACCCGCCGTGCGTTGCGGTCTCCTTCGTGGCGGAGGAATGTGTCGACGCGCCCGGCGTGGTCATCGAGTAGGTCGCCGAGGCTTCCGTCCCTTGACCCACCTTGTTGCTCGTAGTCGTCTGCTTCGTTACGTCCGCAGGGTGCACGTCCAAGGTCGTGAGCTGCGGGAATGTCGCGTCCTCGGGCGCTTCCGACAATGCTAATTCGACGTACTGTTCCGTCGTCTGACCCGCCTCGGTCTGACCAGGGAGCTGGGTGGTCGCCGAATTCGCGGCACTGCCACCGGTCGTAGACGAGTCGGCCTGGCCCCCCTTGATCCCGACACTCTCGACCGGAATCATGCTGACTATCTGGAAGTCGGGGCTTTCGGTGACTGCGGATTGCAACGTGGACAGCTTCTGTTCCATCAGGGTGATCACTGGGACCGGGATCATCGGTTTCTCGGTCTGCTGCGGGTGATGGCCGTGCTGAGGTTTCCCCGGCACGTTATTGGTGAAGCCGGCGTACGCGTTCGTCTGAATGTCCGGCGTCGCCGGTTTTTTCACCGGGTGTTTCGACGTCGATTCAACCTGCACCTTGTCCGCCGTGGTCTTGTGCGAGAATTGACTGGGCTCGCCGCTCGGGGAGATCGCGTCCGTCTCGCCGGACAGAATCGAAGGTAGGATGTTGCTCCACTCGACGTTGGCGTGCTCCGGGATCTTCGGTATCGTGCCCGTTAAGGTCGGTGGCTTATCGAGTGCGCTCTTCAGCACGTTCTGTACCTTCTGTACCACATCCATGACCTAAAATGCGACGGACGGAATGTGTTAAATCCGTAAACGAAGAGGCGCGACAGCCCCGTTAGCTCCCATACCTCGCACCTTCCCGCTTCGTTCCTGCGTCTAAATATTATGTTTTTAGAAATCTGTACGACCGACGTTGGATCCAGAGTCTGGCTCCAGTATCTCAGTTTGCTACATACCGCCTTAGGATTACTTAACGATTTATTACAAAAGCTATTATTTAATTCACGTTTTTAGATAACTTTCGGTCGATTTCGTCATTTCCTCCCATTCATCTTCAGCAACGACAAATGGTATCCCACATTAGCCGCGCTAATAGTTATCTATCGTGGTTACGAGCAGAGCTTCGTATCCTGACATTTTTCTATCAAGGATACAGATACAGATAAGATAAATTTTCAATGGATCCGGCGAAGAGACGCGTTACTTGCGTTCCTTCGATTTAGATATAGATACAAGATGCGCCGAGGTATTTTTCCGGAGAAAGTTACGGATAGAGATATGGCATATCTGCAGTATCGTAAAAAAAAAGATGCCGCGCTCTGGATAGCTATCGTGTGGAGACGTTCGAGATTATGCCGTTTCCCTTAGAAAACACAATGGAGATCTAGGAAACACTCGAACGATTCCGAGCATTTCCACGGTAGGTGTCCTGGGGTTCTCGATTCTTGAATTCATTCGGAGAAGAAACGTTACGCGAATGTTCGGTTCTTACAGAAAAGTTGCGAGTCGATTGGCTACTCGCGCGGCTTTTAACCCAATTGACTTTCCACTCTTCCGTCGGAGCGGAATCTTCGCGTGCGTTTCTCGCGCTGTCGGACGATTTCAAGAGTCGAGCCTCCCTGGTTACGAGAGACGGGGGGAGGGGGGGGGGGACAAAAGACGCGAAACAAGCGACGGTGCACCGACCTTCTTGCCGCCCGTCAGGACGTCGTCGGCTTTTTGAGGCTCCTGCCTGTCCATCGTGACGTGATCCGCCCCACCTGCCGCGATGAGACCTTGAATTTCCTGAGCGGTCATCTGCCGCGTAATCATATCGCCCTTGTCGTCGTAAGTATAAAACTGAAACTTGTCGGGCCGCAAAAGTCCGGCCGGGGAAGCGACCAGTTTGTGGCTGGACTGCGTCTCGTTTTTGCCGTTCGGAGGACGATGCGCGCGTCCATCGTGGTCCTGGCGGGCGATCGTCCGAGTGGCCGCGCTGTAAAACGTACGAAGGCGCGCGTTTAGAATGTAACGTCGCGGTCCCCTGGTTGGGGCCACTTGGCGTCAGGTCTCGATCCGGGAATAAACGTAAATCGTACTCGCGTAACATTGGGACGTAACGGCGCGGACCGGCGGCACTCGTTCGTTTCTCACGTGGAGAAGAGCCTCCCGTGTGTTCGCTCGTCTCGACGAGCTCGTCTCGGAATTTAAAAGCCCGATCGAGAGTTACGGCAGCGACGGCGTAACGTACGGTCCAACCGATGGGAAGCGTACAATTATTATTATATCACAATCATTACGCTATTAGGAAGGCACACAGTTTCCGTAATTAGCACGCTCGTTAAGACCCCGGGGACCGTCTGGCAGCGCCGGGGAACTAAGCCGCGCGGTAACACGAATGGAAAGACCCGACCGTGTTTTTCCATCCTTCGCGCCTCTTCCGCATTCTCCGCCTTGTCTCGTCTTTCCCAGGCGAGGCGCGATCTCTATCTGGATCTACTGTTCTCGCGTTATCTCATGCCGCCGACCTGTCCGCGTTAATGGAACCGCGCGCGCTGATTACGTGTCGCATTGTTACGCCGCGCTGTTCTAAATCCGTACAAATCTCCATGGTACATGCTTAACGTGCACGCGCGCGCGCAAAGGCTTCATAGGGAACTGCCGCGTGATACTGACCTAGGATCAAACGTGTTCGCTGACACGTGCGAGGGTCCGTTGCGAGCCGGTAGAGCCGCGCCTAACTGCAGACTCATCCAGGACACGATTAGTGCCGGCAGTAGCCAGCGCAATCGCTGCGACAACATGATTAGTCTCGGTTCTCTGAAAAACGGATAAGGCATTCCGAGGTTGAGGGTTGCACCCGCGCGCGTCGCTCGCGTTTCCGGGACTATTTCTCTATAGTATTTGTCCGCGTTGATGTCTGCAAGTGCTCTTGTCAGAGCCTACGAGGCGGGACGGGACCGAACGAGTCGAAAGGCGAATCGTCAAGAGAGAGAGAGAGAGAGAGAGAAAGAGACGAACAAATCCAAAGGAAATGAGGCGTTTTTTGCGCGGTTACCAGGAGCCGTGACCGCGTAGACGAGCTAGCCGAATAACGCGACGCGACAGCGCGAGAGGAAAAAGAGAAGACGCGAGGGAAGGAACGAGAGATAGGTCGGCGAACCTTACAATTTCTTGCTGGTTGTTGTTACATATCGGTAACCGGTTTTACGTCGCCCAATTATCCTCCGGCGCCTCGCGTCGCGCCTAAACGTAGGGGATGACCGTCGCGCGCGCGCGCGCGCGATCGAGCGTTCGAGCGCGCGACGGTCCCCCGTAGGGATCTCTTTCTCTCTCTCTCCTCTCTCTCTTTCCCTCCCTCTCGCGGAACTCGCGGATGATCCCGAAATACGCGTAAAAGTCGACAGGTTGTCGCGCAATTTGCACTCACACTTTGCAAGCGAAGGCAGACTCCCTGGAAATGTCATTTAATCCCGTGGCGAGAAGGCGCGATCCACCTCGATAACTCGGTGATTAAGTCCGGGACGGACAGACGCGGGGACGAGCAGCGAACTCGCGGCAAAAAGGGGGAAAAAAAGGGCCGGACGCTCCGGCGAGTATCTGGCGGTGTCCGTCGCGCGAGACGCGCGCGCGCGCGCGTGCTGGTCTGTCCCTTTTCCCCTTTTCTCTGCTCCTTCGCGTCCGTCTTCTCTTTCTCTCTCTCTTTCTCTCTCTCTCTCTCTCTCTCTCTCTCTCTCTCTCTCTCTCTCTGTCCCTCTCCCCTCGTTCCCTTCTTCGTTAAGGGATCAAGGACGTTTAGCAGTTGAGACTATTTTGCGGTCGACCTTGCTGTCAGACTCGGGCGGTGTAGCGACCTCGGCGATGATTACGGAGCACGTTCCGCGAAACTCCTCCCTTTTCTTTTCCGCAGGGCCCTTTCTCGCTCCGCTCCGCGCTCACGCCTGACACGACTCCGGGGCGGCTCTCTTCCTACGCCGCTCGTCCGCTCCGCTTCTTCTGCCGTCTTGTACCCTGGATAAACACGTACTGCAAGGTAGGATCCTTGGCTGGTACGAGCGCAGCGGAACAAGAGGCAGAGGAGATCAGGAGGAGGGGGAGACCTGGGCTCCTGGAGGGTAAGACGGAGAAAGGACTCCCTGGCCGGCCTCTCTCGCCGCCTCTCGCCTCTCTCGCGGGAGAGAGACCGTCGCCGACGGGTGGACGGATAGGAGCGGATTACGCGGAAACAGGTGACCGCGCGTGCACGTACGCACGGCATTCTTTCCGCCGAGCGCGCCTGGCGAGCCGCCGCGCGAGGGGTACAATGGCCAATTAGAAGCACGTTGGAGCGATCTTACGCCGCGGGATTGGATTTTTCCTCGGGGCCTGCCCGCGGGGGCTTCCCCGCCTACGGTCGACCCTCGTCCGCGGATCCGCGCGGCCGCGGAGCCCGCGCACGGCGGGGCAAGAGGGCACCCGCGAATCATTTTTCTCAAACGACAAACGTACGCCAGCGCGTAAGCCAGGCCGACGATTCACGCCGATTAACGGTACATCGACCGAATGAGTATACGTGACGTATGAAATTGCGAGAGAACCGCCGGCGGGCCGCGCGGGGGTCGAGCCGTCGGAGACCGTCGCGAAAACGGATTTCGGAGGAAATCTCTCTCTCTCTCCTCCCACCCTCTATCTCTCTCTCTCCCCCAGCGAGAAATGACTCGTCGATCGACGTCGAATTTGGCAGCGTCGATGCCGATTCGACGAATCATTCTCGCTGCGTCTCTCTCGCTCTCTGGCGGTCGCGCGCGACTCATTCATAAGCGGAATCAGTCGCCATTCGGCGGCGGCTCGCCGGAATGAATTTCGGGCACGTCCGCCCCGTCGGGGCGTCGTCGCGTCGCTCCCGTTCATCCGCCGAAACGGGGCAGAGGTCGTCGACGATCGCGCGCTCCTCTTACCCCGGGCGAGTCCCCCGCTCGCCGGTCCGCGAAAAGCGGCGGATTTAGGGCTCGATCGCGCCGCCGCGCCGCGGAGACGGACGGGCTCGCGAGAAACCCGTTTCCTCGCTCTTTCGCGCGGACTCTCCGCGTCTGCCCCGGGTTTTCTGTGAACGTCGAACACGCGCGGGTTAATAAACAGCCGTCCCACTTGTACGACTGTCCATCCGTAACCCACTGTTTACCAAGACAACGGTACCGCGCCAGGCCGCGCCGGATTAAGGTTTATCCAACGGTTTACCTATCGACAAATTTGACGTCGGACGGGAGGAGGGAAGCTCCCCCTCTCTCTTTCTCTGCCGTCAAACCCCGGGGGGAAACGGCGAGCGGGAAAGGGGAACGCGAGAACGAGCGCCGGTAACTCACGACTCCGCAGATCCGACCTATTTTCCTCGACCTCACCGATCTCACGTGTCGCGCCTCCCCCTTCCCCGGGCGCGCGCGCGCGACCATCGCGGTCGAATTCGCAGGCAGGTGGATCGGCGTCGTCGCCGCCGTCGCCGCCGCTCCTCGCGTCCCGAAATCTCGCTCCCGATTCACCGGCGGGAAGCCCGAACGTTGGGATTCTCGCGCCGCGGCAATTCCGAACGCGGGGAATCTCTCCCCTCGGCGGGCACGCGATAACGATCGGGTGGAAGGGGGAGGAGGAGGAGGAGGAGAGGAGGAGAAGGAAAAAGAAACGCGAGTTCGCCGGTGCACCTACGAGAAATTCTCAGGTGCGTGAGAGATTCCCCGGCGTATGGCGGAGGTGTCACGCTCGGCTGAGCTAACACGACATTCCAGATTACGTAGCTCTGGAATCGTTGCTCCGAAGGGAGCATCGTCCTGAGGCGGCTGGTGCAACGCCGCCGTCTTCTCCGAACGCGGCGAACAAAATCGGCCGTCACGTGCGGCGGCGCGGGCGGCCGGGGCCGTCGATCGCGAGAGGCGCGAGGGCGAGCGTTTACCCCGGGCTCTGCGTGCGCGATCGCGCAAACTCGCGGGCAAAATCGGATCGCGGGGAGCGCGGCGCGCGAAATGGCTCGTCGAATCAACGACATATCGCCTCGACGCCATCGATCGGCGTCGAGTCATTTCTCAATCGTTAATTAATCGAAGAGACGAGAGCCCCGTGGACGGCGCGCGTCTCGCGCGGCGCGAAAACCCGAGGATTACGATTCCCCGACACGCCGCCATAGCGATACCAGAATGTACCACTTTTCGTGCACTACACATAACAGTAGTGCACGCGCGGCACGGTATAGAGAGACCGCCGTCTCTCTCTCTCTTCCCCTCGTAGAAATATTAACGCGAGAGACATAACGGTCCTCTCCTCGCCTCCTTTGTACCCGCAGTCGTGTCGCGAATACGTATATACACACGACGGGGCGTCCGCGTTCGCGCGTCGCCTCCGAAATCTGATTTAGTTACGCGCGCGGGATGCCAAAGAGGGAGGAGGAGGAGAAAGGGAAAAAAAGAAAAGAAAAGAGAGAGAACTCGCGCGGCGTCTATCGCCGCCGGCGAATTCGACACACGCGCGTGACGATGCGTCCCTTCCCCCCCTCCCCACCCCTCCCGCCCCGTTTGCGCGCCGTTTGCACGCCGTCCGTGTCCCCGAGAGGCGACTATACCGAGTCGACCGAGATCATCCGGAATACCAGGCAACGAGGCCATCCTGTAAGGATGAACCGAGTCCCGGTTCGGCTCGCTCGGGGAGGAGAAGCCGAGACACCGAGGCGCGCGCTCGCACGTCTCTCGTTCCCCACATTCGATTCCCGACCGTGTGAATCCTCGTCCACCGAGTGGTACGAGGCGGCGCGAGCGGGCGACGAAGAGACGGGGAGAGCCGGGCGCTCCTCGGGGCGAGCTCCGATTAACTCGATCGCGGCGACTCGACCGATGGAATTAAACGGCCGCTCGCGTTGCGACTCGGCGAGAAAATTCGCAGCCGCGCCGCTCGCCGCCCCTAATTTAATCCCCACCTCCACGCGACGAGCAACAAAGACTCGACAATGCTGTCCACCGCGCGCGGCTTCGCGTCGAGTTGATCGCCCATGTTGACCGGAGCTCGATCGCGGTCGCCCCCCGGGGGCGATCCCGATCGAACCGCGATTACCTCGACCGCGGGCGATTAAACTGAAATCAAAGTCGGCCTTACAGGCGCGGGGAGGCGTGTGACGATGGAAAATGACGACGGAAAGGCGGGCGAGATAGAAATGTTACGGGAGACCCGATTTCTCACCGGAAGCAGGTACGAGGGAACGTGGGACGCGACCGACATGACGGGCGCCGGCAGATACGTCACGCCTTACGGTTAGTCAATTTCGGCTGTTTTACGATATCCGGCGCTTCTCTAAGCGCGGAATCGGAGATATTGGATTCGCGCGAGATCGACTCCGCGCTGATCGAAACCTTATATCCCCGTCCGCCAGACGTCGTGCTAGAGGGAGAATTCCGGGACGGCGTGCTTCACGGTCGCGGGAGTGTGCACTGGCCGCGTGGACAAAGGATGGACGCCACTTGGATGCGCGGGAAAATGGTGCAGAGGCGTTACACGTTCGCGGACGGTTTGTCGTACGGAGAACACGGATGGGATTATTGCGTGTCTCCCGACAGGCGGTTAGCTGGTTCTCAAGTAGCACTCGAACGAGGGCTCATCCCGCGCCCAGTCAGAAACTCGACTCGTTTCGACAACGATCGACGAGTCGTTTCTGACTGCGGAGAGAAAGGTTCCTTTGGATTTGGTGTTCCTATTTGTTTGATTGAAATTTGTTTCATTGAAACAACATATGCTTATGCGAAACGTTGTTTTGAATAAAAAATTTTGTTGTTTTATTCAAACAACCCGTATTATTTGATAGAAAAAACATTATTGTGTGAAATAATATCTTTCAATTAATTACAGTGTGAACGTCTTTTTATTTTTAGGACCTGGCCCAGATGGAGGTGGCCACTTGAATTATCATGTGATCAAGGCGTTCACGCTGTAATTGATTTATATCTTTAGAGGACCGAGTTGAAAATTTAGATCTTTCAATTAAATAATGATATTCTTTGGCCAGGCGCTTATAAAGTTTGGTGCTGCCACTAAATGGCCGCCGAACTCGTAAGTAAAATCGCGGCAGCCAGCTATATATAAGCGACCGCATCTTCTTCTTCTAATGAAGGAAAAATTCTAATGTACTCTCTAAAATTTGTGGAGTAAAAACACTGCTATGGAGTGAAATATTTACTCCATTGGAGTTAATATTCACTCTGGTGGAGGAAATATTCACGCCAATAGGGTGAACATTTCACTCCATGGCAGTATTTTCACTCCACAAATTTTAGAGAGTAGAGGGAGAAAGATGTATGCATATTACATTTTTTCACATATTTTCTATCAAACGATAATGTTGTTTGAATGAAACGGCAAAATCGTTTAGATTAAAGAGAATATTCCTTTTGTTTGAAGCAAAAATTTTTTTCTGACAAAGATATATATTATTTCAAATTCAAACAATCGTACTTATTAATTCAAACATTGATTTGTTTCGACCATTCCAAATTTCGAGTTTGTTTGGATACGACAAAATTTATTAAATCCAAAGAAATCGTTTTCTCTGTGTGGGCGTGCTCTCGTGAAAGATACAGCCACATAAATGTTATACGAATATTTTGAAGTACAATTTAAAATAAGATACAAAACATGTAAACAATTAATAAAATTTCAGATATTACAAGTGCGTCGTGAACGGCCTGAGGCCAGCCGGAAAAGTGCTGAAAACTAACGATCAGCCAACGAAAATTATTCCTCCGTTTTGCTACGACACCGGTGCTGGGATATTCGACCCGGACAGCAATTGTGTAACGTCGTATCATAATTGTAAAAAAGTAAAAACACTTCTCGATAGCGAGATAAAGACATAAAAGATATATATACATATATATATTTGTTCTTGATAAGTAATGTAGGATGCGCGATATTTAAATTCGATAAAGATACTCAAGATTCCAACCGCGATAGAAAGCGCGTGGATAGAGAAAAATTGTCGAAAAGGCTGGTCAGAGCCGACTGGTCATCAAGAATGGTTGCGCGAATATTGGCAATCGGGAGCGGCGGATTTTGCAACGTTACCGCAAGACGACGAAGCGGAAAATTGGTGGCAAAGGTATATCGGTGTATAAGAAGCCAGTTGTGGCAACATTTATTTGAAACAAGACCCAGCGAGAAATTATTCTTTGAATCATCTCTTACTGGGGAGTAAAGTTTCGCATAAACATAGGTTGATCACACTTTAATTTCCCTCTTTTAATTATAACAAATGATACAAAATGTTGAAAAGTACTTTTAAAAAATAAAGCCACATAAATATTATACAAATGCTTTAAAGTACAATTTAAAATAAAATAAAATATTATTAATATTATTTGATGGAATATCATAATCAATTCTTTGTCCTAATGCATTGTTTAAGATTGACAAAATTTGCCAGACATTCGCCTGCTGACATGATGGATAAAGCACAATTATGCCTGAAAAAGACTAAAGATTCATAGAAGAAATGTGAATATCAAGGATTGAAGCGATTAAATATAAGTAAAAGTAATATATCAAAATTTCATAGAATATATATAGCAATATATATATAACCATTATTTGTTATAAACGCACTTGTATTAAATACAAATTTCCAAAATTTAATATCTCAAAAATATACATTACGCAATGTATGCGTTTACACTTTTTCGACGCAAGTTGAAAGCGTGGAACGCATTTCCTAACCAATGACGAGTTCTTTCTCTTCGGTCACAACTGTCGGCGCATCTGCTCTTCGTTGTACGTTGAACAATACAGAGAGTTTTAGTGGTACACACGTGTCCGCCGTGCAAGCCATTATGTTTAATGTAACGCGCAATTGACTGCGTGTTTCTTCCTCGGGAAGTTTCACCGATATCGGAGTTGAAAGTCTACCTGTCGAAGATTTCGCCGTCCACGTACTTGCAGGCAAAGACACCTGCCACTCTTGCGGCGCGTCTACATTTAATTTCAAATCGTTCGCAAATACGATATTAAATGAAACATTTAGTTCTCCACCGCGTGAATTTACTGCTGTATCGAAAGCAAACACACTGTCGATATTTCTATTTGAATCGCGTCTAGATATGATAGCCATCTGAAAAAGAAATTTAAGGAAATTTACACTGGTGTTTTATTTTCCACATCTCGTGGAAAAGACTCTAAATAAAATGATAATTTTAATTAAAACTTATAAAGTTATATAATTGATAACTCTTTTAAAGTCACATTTTGATTTCTAACAAAACAAAGTTTTTTTTTAAATATACTTACGGTTGAAATCTTCTCGTTTTTTAAATCAATAATCTTAAGAGCGTGATTATTGGTATCTGCTACGTAAAGAATGTTACCATCTGGACTGACGGCAAGTCCACTCGGTTCATTAAACTAAAAGGTTATTTTTATAGTTAAAGTAACATAGCATTTTTCATATTACATTTCCAAAAAAAAAACAACAACGAAACTTACGGTAAATGTACGATCGGGTTTTCCGTCGCCAAACAACGTCTTGCAATGTCCCGTCGCAGCATCTATGCTTTTAATTTTATGATTGTAAGTGTCGGCCACATAAACTCGTTTGTCCAAATGGTTCCACGTTACTCCCAACGGATGTTGAAGTTTCGCGGAACTTCCTTTTCCGTCTACATCGCCAAAAGCATGCAGGTTCTACAATGCGAAATAAATTTAAAAAATTCTGACAAGATAAATATTATCGTTCTATATTGGTTCTGTTATTCAAACGAAAGCTGACGCTTGTCCGCATACTAAACATGCTGAGTAAAGCTGACACGCTGAATCTCATTCATGCGCGCGAACGTAAAGCGAGAAAATAAATGAAAAATATTTGTTGTCGGACGAACCGCTGGATTTTTATCCCCGCCGCAAACGGCAGATACTTGACCGCTATCTAAATGCAACCGTCTGATAGCACTGCTTTCGCTGTCCGCGAAAAATGCAACTTTACATTCCTGAACGACCGCGATGCCAGAGGGTTGTGCCAGTCCCGCGGCGTGTGGATAATTATTGTTGCGATTTTCCTCCCGGCCACTGCCGACAATAGCAGCGCATGTGCCCGCCGTGTACTTTCTAAAATACACAGAGGTTCCATAAATACAGAGGATACCATTATTATCAATGAACATTAATTAATTTCCAAGCAGAAGGAAGCTCCATTTAATTTGCATATATTTTCCTTAGCTGTATAAACTATAAACAGCCGAAATGGTTAAATTAAACGTTGAAAAATTACGTTTAAAAATACGTAACAACGCGAATGAGACGTATTGACTACGTAAATGTCTTACTTTTCTTTCCACCAAACGGTGTCTTCTAAGAACAGTGCCCAGATCTGATGGGTACCCGCTATGGCGATTAACAAGACGGGCACCGCGGTGCCTTTGTACTCGTGATGATAAATTGCCACGTCCCAAGGGGACGATAGAGCTTGATCAGTGCCGTGTCCTCCACCCTTTCGATCGCAACCTTGTGAACCAGTACCGGCTATGGTAGATACGACTTTTTCAGTCAGGTCTATCTGAAGCATGACGAACATTGCGAATAGATACAGCAAACTGTAATGCAAACTGTAATAATGAAACATTCTCCCCTTACTTTCCTAATAGCATGGTTATTATTGTCCGCAACGTAGATTATGTTATCGAGCACGCAGACCCCCTGAGGTGAATTGAACCTAGCATTTCTGAAATCGCCGTCTTTAAAACCTTGGCTGCATCCACCTATAACGTGCTCCGTTCTCCCGTGCTCATTTGTAATTACAATTCTATTGTTACCGCTATCGGATATGACTAGCTTCGTCCCGTGCTCCAACTGTAGGACTGTCAGCTTGCCGGGAAACAACAGGCCATCTTTAGAAGACGGCAAAAGATGGTGCGCTGGCTGCAGCGGAAGATTGTGACTCGACATTTGATTTAAAGATTTAAAATATTCTATCGCCACTTTTGTATACAATAGTATTTCATCTTTGTGATCCTCGCCGACGAAAACAGCCAGCGGTTGGCCACTGGGTCCTGAAATAGATTTAGAGAGCTGTGACAATAGCAAATTCTCGCAAGTAGCATAAATGTAAAGAGCCAAACCCCAGATAGCCAAGTATACAGCTAGCAACGTGACTACTTATCCATACAATTAGTTGACGAAACAAACATTACGATGCTGACACGTTGCAAACAACTTGTCGTTATTGGAATTCAAATTGATATGAGTTCAACTTGAGAGACATAATGCTGCCTCATCTCGTTCCAAGTTTGTTACAATTACTTGTTTCAAGGATTTTGGCAATAGATCAGCAAACTTATAGCATTTGGCTATCTGGGTGGCAGCACAGTGCATTGACCGAACACTGGTTAAACATTGGCCCAATATTTAGTTGTATTGGGCCAATGTTTAGCCAAACGGACTGTGCTACTAGGCAAGAGTTTACAGATTGTTTCGTACCTAACATTATCAGACTAGGCCAGCATGTTATCCCCATGTCGTGCCACATTCTTAACGTTACGTCATTTACCACAGGATGCACGATGTTGTATCTCTGTACAGCGGATAAGACGTTCTTCGAACTGCGCTCGTTTGTAAATTTTGCGCTGTGAACTCCGATCTGGGCGGAAAAGTAAATTAGTCATCAGATACAATCTTATCTCTCGCGGGCCACATTCTCGTAGCAGAATGTTATACTCACAACCACAAGACCGTCCTCTACGGAGACTTTCTTCTCGACCTCTTCCAGCTCGGCCAGAACGTGCATGCAATTGATGCAGCAGTACGTAAAAAAGTCCAGGAGCACGATTTTTCCCTTGAGATGCTGCGCCAACGACAGTCCCTCAGACACGTTAAACCACTCCAAGCCTGTGCAGCATCAACAATCATTTCTCAGCGGCAGATAATCAACCATTCGTTTCTAATTCGTGAAAGCATTGTGAGGTATCGTAGCATGTACATTCATACTAGCCACTTTTCTACAGCATATCAGCTGTCCAGTTATTTCTATAATGAGCTAGGGGGTCAATTCTGTATCTTACAGTGTAGTGAAAATACTAAAAGTGAGCGGCTTTGTCCCTTTCTAAGAGGAGTGGACGCAAAGTGGAGCGTAAGGAAGGGAACTTTCTCGGGGGTTCAGGTAGTACCTTTTGGGAAATCGTGAACCTCCGCCCCGCTGTTTTCAAACCGCTTGATGTGCTTGAGGATCAACGTTTCCCTCTCCCTCCGATCCGTCAAGTCGTCCAGGTGGAAGCGCAGCTGAATGCAGACCTGCGTCAGCTCCTCCACTACCTCCTGCGCGTTCATTTTCTCGTTTACGAGTCCACACATCGAACGGCGCAAAAGCGAACAAAAAGTATCTCGGGCGATCGCGAACTGCACGCGCAGTCTCGCAACGTCAACTCGGAGCGTCACTCCTCTCCGTCTCTTTCCGGGGGCATTTGACGTGTTCCGTTCCGTATAAAGACACACCGAGTGACGCTACCGAGGAAAAGGATCGGCGAGGAGGGAGGCGGTGCGGTTATATCGGTTACGTTTTCCCATCGTGTCATCGAAGGTCGAGTGCATCGTTACCGATGCGTTATCAATTTAATCATGGACATAGAAAATGGCTGCGTTCAGCAGAAACAGCTGCTTTGCAGCCAGTGTAAAACTCTTGAATCTGATTGACGTATGCTCTTAATTATGGCAGGATCAAGTTGCAGAGCAGCTCTTCCTGCAGAACGCAGCCATTATCTGAACGGAGCGCAAAGTACTTTTATGGTTGCGGAACGTTGGCTCTGAAGACCGTGCTCTGAAGGGTGAGGGGAATCTATCGTTGCGGCCATCTTGGTGCCGGATGTAATGTTTATGCCATTATGATTTGATATTTTAAATTCTCGGAATTTTTTAAAATTCTTGGAAATGTTAAAAATTCTTGGAATTTTAA
>NW_011967224.1:808701-880939 GCF_000949405.1 Vollenhovia emeryi | reverse complement strand
ATTTAGATAGTGCCACCTCTTTGCCGATCATGTTTTCCTCTGATACTTTGCCAGTTTTTAGACTTTCAATTTTCGCGATTTGAAGTTCGAAATTCTCGGAATTTTTGAAAAGTCTTGGAAATGTTGACTTATCAACATTCTTGCCGAATGTTGATATAAGTCCACATGATTTACGTGTCACCGACGGTAACTTACCGTTAGTTGTATCCGCAAGAGGTAAAAGAGACGCGAATGTGGCGCGACGTCCGACGCGTCTCTGCGGCGCGTCGAATGACTAATTCGATACATCGGAAACGGTCGCAGCACGACTGGCACGAGGCGCGGCACAGCGCGGCATTCATCCCCGCGTCACGTCATTCGTCATTCGTTGCCGATCCGCGTCATCGGTGTTCATTGGTGCGACACCGCTCCACCCAAATCCACCGTGCTGTCGGAGTGCGCGCTCTCGAGAAACCAGAAGTCCAACTGGAGCCGCGACTCGCGCGCGCGGAGAAGATCGCGAGTGGCACGTCGTCTCGTCTCTCTTGGCCGCGCGTCTGCCGTACGGGGCCCGGGAATCTCTCGCCGTGGAATAGAAACGTTTTCCAAGCGCGAGGGCGATGATACGATGACCGCTCTTGGGTGTCTCGTGTACGCATTCGCCGTAGCGGCGGGCTCGCTCGCGTACGCCTGTAAGTACAACCTGACTGCGTCGTGCTGTTATGGTGGCACGAGTCGTAACTTCCTGGCACGACCCAGCCCATCTCGGGATAACATGGCGCGCGGCGGGCACCCGCGTCCTCGCGTCGCGAGACGCGAGACGCGGCCCGCGTGCATCGTACGCGCGCCGGATCGTCCAGCCCGCCTCGGGCTCTTGTCTGTTATTCGTCTCGCTCGCAGCTGAGAAGTGCGTATGTCTTCTATTTGCAGATCAGTGTGCCCGTGTGATAACGTTCGAGTCGCCGTACATACGCACACGCATAAGGCGTGATGCTGAGCGCACACGTACACGAGGAATCACTGACGCCTTCCGATATGAATCTGGGCACATGTCTGCACATTTATACATTTTGCATATACATACGGTCGTGATCGGAAAGCTTGTCCGACGTTTTGCAGAAAGTTTTCACAAGATTTGTGTGCATCGTTGCGTAAATATTCGTGCATATCATTCCTTTGGTCTAATAATGCGCTACTGCACATATTTGCGAGGCAAAGCTACAATCTTTCGCACGCTAGACGGTATTTCCAAAATTTATCCTGACTAGACAACACAAGCGCGCGCGCGCGTCATTTGATCTCGCTAAAAATTCGCATGGTTTGACAGCTGCAAGTAACGCGACCGAAGCAAGTCATGTCGCGCAAGCGAGTCAGCCAATCGGCATCTCGGAGAAACGACAATACTTCGAGACTTTCGACTTAACGCGTCTTTTTTTATATAGGGATTAGACAACTGGACAACACAAGCGCTCCATGTGCTCTGTCTACAAATTCGCATGGTTTGACGGCTGCAAGTAACACGACTGAAGCATGTATCGTATCGCACACGCGAGACAACCGGTCAGCATCTCGGAAAAGCGACAACAGAATTTTGAGACTTCCGACTATCGACTTAACACGCCTTTTTTTATATAAGGAGGAGAGGAGAGGAAAGCGGACGACCTTTCTCACCACTGTACATGGAAAATGTACATGTGTTATACTTGCGCCTAAATTCATATGGAAAGACATCAGCGATTCCTAGGGTACATTTGCGGAGCTCGCTATTGACGCTGAAAATGTCACCTATCTTTCTTCGACACGTAATGAGCAACAAGGATAGAATGACCCTTTCAGCGCTAAATAGCGCCGATAGTGACCTGCCCGGACGCATCCCCGGTGTACACGAAAGTGTACGGCGTGAAAAGTCGGATAGAGATGTCCGTTGGATCTTCATTTAAAATCTTATGCGAATTGCGGATCGTTCACGACGGGCCCCGCACGCATTTCGTGTCCGGCGGTCTCGTCGTTTCGTTATTTTGCTGTCCAACTTCTCTCTGCGATGTATACTCCGTCACAGAATAGTTACATCCGTCGAATCTAGATTTCACCGAGTGCCCGCTACGAATTTTGTCGGTGGACCGCCTCTAGAAATACAACAGAACGTGCCTGGTAAAACGTGATGGCAGATTGACCGCGGAAACCAAGCGGAATCTGAATGTTGTTACACTCGAAACGGTCCGCTCTGTTGAAGCTACACGAGTCCGCTCGATTTTAATGGCAATTTGCTAGATCGGTGTCTGTAGGCTCTATTGGAAAAGCGCAAGCTTAATGTGGATACACTTGACGCCAATCTGCTGCAGTATTTTACTCGAATCCCCTGGCAAACTGTACAGTTTGCTTACTGAACTTCACTACTGAAATCGTCAACTTATTCTTTTGCATGTTATAGAGGAAAGTCCTCTGTTATGAGATAGGATTCTCATGTTTATCTTTGGCGAGGTAGAAAATGTAAATTTTACTGCAAAATCTATCTCTGTACTTGATGTCCTTTATGTGGTTTTAATTGTTAAAATTTAACAGCTGGATCGAGATAAAATTGTTTTGCACGCTTTTCCGAACGAGTTTTGCTTCCATACATCGTATACTTTGCCAGTAGGATATCTTGTGATTTTCGCGTTTCTTTAAAAAAGAAAAAAAAAGGTACAGCAAAGATTTTAATGAGAATACGATTCTATTGTGTCTTAGATGACGACGAGTGCATCTTTCCTCTTTTGGACAGAGCTCACCTAACAGCGACAACTTCCTTACCGGAGAGGGGACCGAACAACGCTAGGATAAATGGTGAGAATTCCACGTTTGGCTACTCAATCCTACCGTCCAGGTCTCATTTCACTTAGACGTGAATTATTGTACAACTGTACACTTTATAATAGATAGTTATACGATACTAGCAGTAGGAGACTGATGCTTGCCCTCTATTCCTATCAAGTCTGTCGTTATCTATAATGTGCACTACATTTGCTTTCGTTTGCATTAATAATAGTTACAAATGATTCTGCTAATACTATGCGATATTTCCCAATGAAAAGAACTCCGGTAAGAGTCGAGAAATTCATTTAGTGCCAGCGCACACCGCCGGCCGCTCTGCTCAATTATGAGAATTAGGTGAGCCTATACGCGCTCACCACATGACTCATCGTTCAATCACTTTACACTCGTCGCGTTTATCCACGTCTTTGCCGTGTAGCACTTTAAGTGGAAATACATGTAATAACAATCACTTGGATTAAAAGCAAAACGAACCTAGTGTAATAAATTTATATTTGCTTCAGGTGGATCCTAGCAAGTAGCCTGGAGAGTATCTCAAACGAGATATTTCGAAAAGCATTGCTTTTATAATCAGAGACATATAATTTAAGAATATACGACTGTGATACCAGACCAGCCAAAGAGTGCACGGGATGTACGAACTATAGTCGAGCGGTTTGAACGATTATGCTTAGCGTCAATATCGTTAGAATGTCGTCAGCCATTCGTTGGGCATTTAACTGGAAAGAGTGGAACCCGAGCGAGCGGGAATTTGAGCACGCGACCTCTTGTATACAAAGCGACGAGAAAGAGAGGCTAAATAGATTTAGATTTCGTAAGGACGTCCGAGCTTCCCTCGTGGGCAGATTATTATTGAGAAAGTTCGTCAACGAGTATGCCGGTCTTCCGTATGATAAAATTATTTTCGTCAGAGACGAGCACAACAGGCCTGTGTTAAAGGACGGCTCTACCGTCGTGAGCTTTAACGTTTCTCATCACGGTTCTTACACGGTACTAGCGGGCGAGATTAGGAACGTGAAACTAGGTGTAGACGTTATGACATTAGATTACAACGAGGGCAAAAACATCCCCAATTTCTTTCGTCTGATGAACAAACATTTCTCCGCGGCTGAGTGGGAGGAGATCAGAGGCTCGGGCAAACCGGAAGCGGAGCAAATATTCATGTTTTATAGACATTGGGCATTAAAAGAGAGCTACGTTAAAGCGCTTGGCGTGGGAGTTTCCGTTGATCTAGGGAGTATAGATTTTCGGACAAATTCGAAATTAAGCGAAGGCTCGATCACAACCGACACAGTTTTGCATGTCAACGGAGTTAAGCAAGATTGGCTATTCGAAGAGACCTTACTCGACTCACGACATTGCGTTGCCGTAGCATTGCAAGGAAACGATAATTCATTACGATTGCCTAATACCCTGTTTGAGATAATGAATTATGACAAACTTATGGCGGGTGCAGTTCCACTTTTTCCGATAGATCCGCAGTACACAATCCAATATTTTGCAAAATACGAACAGCCGTAGTTTTATTTTATAAGATTCATATGATATTTCTATACGTCAAAGAGTCTCTTAATAATGTCAGCAGTAAAATATGGGATATTATATATTGTATATTAATTTAATTACAAAATAATAAAGCACTAAGTAATACTTCGATAATTTCTTTAATTACCTTACGGACTGTGAATAATTTCCCATATGCAAGATATTACAACGCGGTCAAGTTACAAAAAAGAACTTTGTTTTCCAATCTTTGTATAGAGTAAACGTAAAAAGCCTTAAGAAACACGATCAAAATTTTCCATCATTGAAATGTAAAGAGAGAATCGTTAAATTCAGCGTCTCCGTACGTGATGTTCGTGATACCGAATGCTACTTTGAAGAATGACTTCATCTCTTTCACAAGAATTATAATGTAATGCCTTTTGCATCCTATTGCAGTCTAAAAGGTTTGAGTTTGCAGCGTACAAGTTTGGTACAACCACACACGAATTAGACTCTGAGTATAAAAGCAAAGTATTGTCAGGATTAATTTTGATTATTTGGCTATGTTCTGTCCCATTATTCGTAAGCACTTTCCTACGTTTACTTGGAGTTGCATGCATGCATAAATGTTGTGGTGTAGGCGGAAACGCATGGACGGCTAGCAGCTCTGATTTCGGTCAGTATTTAATAATCGACTTGGGCCAAGTGATGAACATCACAGCTGTGGCGACTCAGGGACGATCGTTGCAGAACGAATATGTTATGGAATATCGTATTAGCTATGGTACCAACGGACTCGATTATGTGGATTTTAAGGAAGAAGATGGCTATGCGAAGGTAAGCTCTTTCTCTCTCGGTGCCATTTCACTATCTTATCTCGTTTTTAACACGTTTGCTTTTAATAATAACAATTTAATGATGTGCTGAGACTTGCTGCTTATGCATGCTCGTAGAAAGTAGCGCGATAATCTATGTAAATATGTATAGAATAATAAATAGAGCATTTTACATTACGAATAATATAATCAGGTTTGTTATGGTAAGTATCTTAATGTGCTTTACAAAGACTTCCACATGGACAATGCTTTGCACCGATCATATTTTTTTCTCATTATGTCAATTCTTATTTTGCTAAATATTTTTTCTAACATATAAACGTACATTGCATTGGGATGCAGGATAACATATTAAAATAAAAAGTCATACGATAGCTGAAACTTAGAGCTGAAGATTGACTAGCGAGAGTTATCACGAAATAAATTAAATTCACTCCTTTCATTATTTCCTATGTCCATTTGCATGCTTCGCTTCTACTTTTCGCCTCTTACACATGGACATGGGGCTGGGCTTTACAGGAGATTCCGCATGGTCACCAGAACAAAGCAGTTACAATCAACATCTTACTATGGAGCTGGGGGCCAGATATGAGATACGCAGCATTGCTACGCGAGGGCGGGCACATACTAATGAATACGTGACAGAATATATTATCCAATATTCTGAAGATGGCCAGGCTTGGGCCAGTTATGAAAGCCAGGATGGTATAGATGAGGTATTAAATTTCACGGATAGAGTTTACAATTTTTCTACTCTCACGTATATACAGGGTGATTCTTTTACACAACACACAAATATACACACACACACACGCGCACACACACACACACACACACACACAAATATATAAAATGTATATTTTGTAATAATGTAAAATATTTTGTTTGGATGTTTGTAAAATTTTCTAAAAAGATCTATTCCGATATTCTTTTTGTTCTTTTATGTACACTGATAATAAGCTGATATGAAGTTTCTTAATCGTTGTTCTTTTGTAGAAATTCCATTAACGAAATGAAATTCTGTAAAAACCCTCTCATATATTGAAAGATACTATTTGGAATCTTCTGTTCTAATAGTCGCTATTGGGGTTTGACAATTTTTTATTAATTATTATGGTGTCATTATATGATCCGAAGGAACTTATAAGGAGCTTAGAGCTTAGAGACTCGTATATTTCGACTACAAATGAGATTTTATCTCCGCCTTTGCACTTGTATCGTCTAAACGTATCTTTTGATTTTGTCAAACATCTTTGCTCAACAAGAGAACGGTAAAATTTTAAATATAGCAGATTCGATGATAGAACTGATAAGTGATTCAAATGCTCGGCTATTCGATATTTCATACAGACTATTTCCAAAAATCTATTTATGAAATTTATACACACGCGTATAAAAATTACAGATGAGAAATTTATAATCGATTAGAAAGAATATTTTCTCCTTTGGGATCTCGTCTAGTATAACGACACCATATCTATAGCTCTCATAGTCATATGTTCGCACTTAATATTGGCGTGTCTGTTACTAACAGTTGCCTACACTAACGTACATACTTATGCAATTAACGGTGATTGGGTAACATTCGTTGCATTTATTAAAAACTGATACAAGCGAGTGACCTTTGCCTGAGTGCGCGCAATATAAATCGTGCAATTAAATTAACTTCTACGATCCTTTCAATGTATATACAATTTTCAATAAATCTAAATTAACTGTTTGGCGAACAGTTATCTATTTCTGATAAGCTACTCTTCTCACGAGTGTTTACTTTTGACTTACAGCATGCACGCAATTTGTTTAAATTCTGCACGATTGTCGCGGCGTTAATTATTATTGATTGACACTGAGGTAGCAAACAGGGAATATCGATTTAAAACAGCAGCACCCTAAGCGTTCTCAATTCCCCTTTCTTTCTACAGATGTTTAAAGGTAACGTAGACGGAGATAGAATAAAGCTTAATAAGTTTGAGGTACCGATAATAGCACAATGGATTAGAATAAATCCAACACGATGGCGAGACAGGATATCGCTGAGGATCGAGCTTTATGGATGCGAATACGGTACGAGATAATAATTATATGCGTCTGCCTTGTGCGAAACGGTATATCAGTTTACGAAGTGACAAATCTATTGTTTTACATTTCAGTGTCCGACGTTGTTTCCTTTAACGGGTCCTCGCTCATACGGCTAGATTTGCTCAGAGAGCCTATCGAGACCGACAGACATTTTCTACGTTTCCGTTTTAAGACGAACAATGCCGATGGCGTATTAATGTATTCCCGCGGTACGCAGGGTGATTATATAGCCTTGCAATTGCGCGATAATAGGATGTTGCTTAATATCGATCTCGGATCCCGCATTATGACAAGTTTATCTGTCGGCAGTCTTCTGGACGACAATATGTGGCACGATGTTTTAATTTCACGCAATCGGAAAAATATTTCGTTCTCCGTCGACAGAGTATTAATTAAAGGCAGAATAGAGGGAGAGTTTCATCGACTGGATTTAAATCGAGAGGTGACTTTCTTTTTAATGAACGCAAAAGCGCTTTGGCGCTCGATCAGTTATGTCAACGCATTCGGATTAACATTCGGAATTAATGCTTCTCCTAGCTCTACATCGGCGGTGTGCCCAACAAACAGGATGGCTTAGTGGTGACCCAAAATTTCACCGGTTGTATAGAGAATTTTTATTTAAATGCAACGAGTATAATTCGCGAGCTGAAGGAGACAGAAATCACAGATGAGAATTTGCGATACAACAAGATCAACACATTCTACACCTGTCCGGAACCTCCGATAATACCCGTCACGTTTTTAACCCCCGGATCTTATGCTCAGCTGAAAGGTTACGAGGGTGTACCATCCATGAACGTCTCTCTCGCGTTTCGAACGTACGAAGAGACAGGAATAATTCTTTTCCATAAGTTCACGAGTCGGGGCTACGTTAAGGTTGGTGCACATTTTCATTTCAATTCCTCGAGCACAGCATTTAATGCTGCTAGTAAATATAGCGCAATTAAATTTGCTTATCTTTAACGTATAGCTATATCTGGAAAAAGGTAAATTGAAAGTCGACATACAAACGATGGAGTATCCGTTCGCAACTTTGGACAATTTTTACGAGACGTTCAATGATGGAAAATGGCATCAAGTAATTTTAACGATTGCCAAAAATTTACTTATCTTAAATGTCGATGGGCGCCCGATGAGAACGGAGCGTCTCCTGGATATGTTTACCGGAGCGTACTATTTTGTCGGCGGTGTAAGCGGCGGTGTAATCGGTGTAATCGGAAAAGAGAGCAGTTACGGCTTTGTTGGCTGTATGAGAATGATAAGTATCGATGGAAATTATAAATTGCCGACCGACTGGAAGGAAAATGAGTACTGCTGTAAGAACGAGGTTGTCTTCGACTCTTGTCAGATGGTGGATCGCTGTAATCCGAATCCTTGTAAGCACTCGGGGGTTTGTCGTCAAAATTCTGACGAGTTCTTCTGTGATTGTGCCAACACCGGATACTCCGGCGCCGTTTGCCACACCTGTGAGTAATATATAAAATGTTAGTAAAATATAAAATATCTTTGCCGAAATTAACGATGTTACAATTTTATGCAGCATTAAATCCCCTATCGTGCGAAGCATATAAGAATATGGAGGATCCGTCAAATCTGCAAGCGGAAATTAAAATCGACGTGGACGGCAGCGGGCCCTTGAAGCCTTTCCCTGTCACTTGCCAGTTCTACACCGACGGCCGCGTAATGACGACTTTACATCATGGTAACGAGCAATCGACTCCCGTCGATGGATTTGAAGAACCTGGCAGCTTTATCCAGGAAGTTAATTACGACGCTGACTTTGATCAAATAGATGCTTTATTAAATCGATCTATAAGCTGCAGACAAAGGATAAATTACGAATGCAAACATTCCAGATTATTTAATTCCCCAGGTAATTATCTTAAATATTTTGCATCTTGGTACCCTGAGATACTTTTTATTTTATCAACCTTTGCGATCATTTCCAGTTCCTCCAGGCGATTACTTTAGACCAAACTCGTGGTGGGTGAGTCGGAATAATCAAAAGATGGATTATTGGGGTGGCGCATTGCCCGGGTCGCGAAAGTGCGAATGCGGTATACTTGGAAATTGCGTGGATCCTGCCAAGTGGTGCAATTGCGACGCTAGTCTGGAGTCATGGCAACAGGACGGTGGGGATATTACAGAAAAGGAGTATCTTCCCGTTAGACAGTTACGTTTCGGCGACACCGGTACGCCGCTCGACGAAAAAGAAGGTCGTTATACGTTGGGTCCGCTCATTTGTGAGGGCGAAAGTAAGTTCAATTTTGTCTCGTTTCAATGTACATACAGTGAATAGATAATCGATATTTATAACTATTAATATAATCAATTCTCATCGGCATGAATGTATCACGTGGTCATCTGATTACAGACTTGTTCAAGAATGTAGTCACATTCCGTGTAGTGGACGCTACCATCAATTTGCCGACCTTCGATATTGGGCACAGCGGCGACATTTATTTCGAGTTTAAGACCACTATGCCGAACGCCGTGATAATTCATAGCAAAGGACCCACCGATTACATCAAGATTTCCATAACCGATGGAAATCAGATAAACTTCCAGTATGTGGCCGGTGAAGGGAGGGTTACTGTTAGCGTACAAACATCTAACAACTTTGCTGACGATCGGTGGCATTCCGTGTCGGTGGAGAGAAATCGCAAGGAGGCTCGGATTGTCCTCGACGGGGCGCTGAAGAATGAAGCGCGAGAATCTCCAGGTCCCGTGCGAGCGTTGCATCTTACCTCGAGATTCGTAGTGGGTGCTACGACCGATTACAGGGACGGATTCGTCGGTTGCATACGAGCGCTTCTGCTCAACGGTCAATTACAAGACCTGAGAAGTCACGCTCAGCGCGGATTGTACGGCGTTACGGAAGGTTGTACTGGCAGGTGTGAGAGTAATCCTTGCCTCAACAATGGCACGTGCCACGAAAAATACGATGGATACTGGTGCGACTGCAGATGGACCGCATTTAAGGGACCAATTTGCGCGGACGGTAAGTAGAAGAGATATTTCGAGCAAATGTGCATTTCAGAGACCGGCTGCTCTCTCTCTATTAATCTTGGTTATTATTATTTAAATTATTATTTTCAGAGATTGGCGTGAACATGCGACCTAGTTCGATGGTGAAGTACGACTTCATGGGCAGCTGGCGTTCCACCATCGCTGAAAAAATACGCATTGGCTTTACGACAACGAACCCGAGAGGATTTCTATTAGGCCTGTTCTCCAACATTTCTGGAGAATACATGACTATAATGGTTTCAAATAGCGGACATTTACGCGTGGTATTCGACTTCGGTTTCGAACGGCAAGAGGTCATATTCCCGCTCAAGCATTTCGGTTTGGGACAATATCACGATGTCAGGATCGGCAGAAAGAATTCAGGCGCCACTCTCATAATGCAGGTTGATAATTATGAACCGAAGGAGTTCAATTTTAACATAAAAAATTCCGCAGATGCGCAATTCAACAATATCCAGTACATGTACATCGGTAAAAACGAATCTATGACGGAAGGGTTCACGGGCTGCATATCGAGAGTTGAATTTGACGACATATATCCGCTAAAGTTGCTCTTCCAAGAGAACGGACCTGGTAATGTGCGTTCACTCGGTACTCCTTTGACCGAAGACTTCTGCGGGGTCGAGCCGATCACGCATCCGCCAGATATCATGGAGACGCGACCACCGCCTGATGTAGATGAGGAAAAAGTGAGAGCGGCGTACAACGAGACTGACACAGCTGTTCTGGGAAGCGTCCTGGCGGTTATTTTGATCGCACTTGTGATCATGGCTATTCTTATAGGCAGATATATGTCTAGGCATAAAGGCGAATACTTGACGCAAGAAGACAAGGGTGCTGAAATTGCCCTCGATCCGGACTCAGCGGTTGTAAATTCTGCCACTGGCCATCAAGTCCAGAAAAAGAAAGAGTGGTTTATCTAAAAACTGAAATGCATCATATTAGATATTTATGCGTTAGAGAGAAGTAATGAGTACACATTAACTTAATCTAAAATATATATACATCTTTGATAAGGATAAAGTCTCTTTTGCTCCACTCAACTATTGGCTTTTTATGTGTGTTATAATTTTGTGTCAGTGGCACACGACATCACAGAAATAGAATCCAAAAAGGGCGGTTAAAATTCAGAAACAAACTTGAATTCCGTTACAAGATTTTACAACGGACTTGTAAAATACTCAAATTTTTAATTAATAAGCCCAGTTGTTAATTCGATTCAGAGATTATTTTTGTACGAGTAGTGATATCGCTCTGAAGAATTGACAACAGACCACAAAGAGGCCTAATGAACTTTGAAACACTAGAAAATATTTTGTCGTTATTTCTAATAGTTTTCGATCATACAGTCTGTAATACTTTATGTGGACCATGCTATAAATTGAAATTTAAAAGATATTCAGAAGTCGCGATTACATTTTGTAAAACTAATTGTAAGTCTGAGTTTTAGTTAACTTTTTCGGATCTTATTTCGCTATATATGTATAACGTTCACGAGATTGTCATTCCATATTATTTCTTAATATATTTCTTGCAAGTCTGCATAATATAACTGTCAGTATATCACAAATTCCTTGAAGTGCAATTACAATGATGAATGATTCTTATTTTTGCATTTCGCATACGTTCTTTGTGCGAATGAAAAAACTGGTTAAATTATGCAATCATCATTTTCTAATGTGTGTTGTTATACGTTTTAACTTAAATATATTTTACGATGGAGCATAAAAGAGCATTTTATGTAATATAACTAGATTTTCCATGTACAAAGTTGTCTTTACTACAGATAAACTTATATATTTCGTTCTCTTTTTTTATAGTTTACAGTATTAATCGAAATGTCTACCGTCCAAAGTGCGTTTAATACTTTTTTTTTATTATACTTTTTAGATTTATTTTATTTTCACTTGTTTATGTGATTATTTTACAGATTTTTTTTAACATTATCTCCAAACTCACTGTAGTAATTTAATACTAATGTAGTATTAAGAATAATTATAATGACAACAATAACAGCAGAAACGATAACGATAATAATAATTGTATACTGATCATGTAAATGCATACTGATCATACAAAATGAAAATGTACATAAGTCATTTTTATACGAATAATATATTCGTTATTTCTTGCTACTAAATCGATATGTAATACAACGATCGCGTTGAACAGAGAACATGCATTTTCCACGTTTATGTACGAAGAAAGCGTTAATGCGAATAATAATACTAAGTTCTGAAAAAGGAAACGATATAATGATTTGAATAAACTTTTTTTATATGGAGAACGAAATTGAATAAAAATAAATTACGTGTCCTATTCTTGTGTTTTTCGTCTAGAAACTTTTTGTAATGTGTGGTGTGCTTTTCAATTGAGAAAATTATGAATGAAGTTCTTTAATAAACATGAATAATTTAGGTTCTATCCTAAATTATTGATGTCTTCTCCATACCACAAAAATATTCAGTTACTTACTAATATTATTTACGAAATGTTTACTTACGATTTCACCTGGCAGACTTGCTTCGTCGGGTGATGTTGCTTCCAAGCATGCGAAATTACAAATTTCTGCAAATCAATGTTATTACGTGGGAGAAACTTGTAAACGTTGCAGACGTATTTCAAAATCTAAATTGAGCACGAAAGAAAGCGATGAATGCTGAGCGAGTGAACTTTTAGGCACGTAAGCTGTATTTACACGTGTACTTGTCAAAAACAACTGGTCAAAATGTTTAAACATTAAAATACAATAACTTTCGTAAAAGAATTCGCTACCTCCAGAGCAATGTTGACTTTTTCTCGCGTGCGCGATACGTGTCCCCTCTCGATATCTACATTTTCAACTATCCTACATTTAAAAGGTAAAATCGCTAGAGCAGTCTATAAATATACATACAAATGTCTCTTGTCCTTAATAAGTAAAGAATCTCAGTGCGTATTTAATAAAAGTGTCTTTTTAATATCACTCGTGTTTTTTTTCCTCCGAATTGCTTTCCGTTTCCATGCGACTGCATGTTGCATTTCGTTCTTTCGCCAGTCTCGTAACTCTTTTATTTTTTTAATCATTTTTCGACAGTTACGATTGTTGAACGTGGACGCGAAATATGGGATAACAATCGAATATAGATCATCAATTATCCTTTACTTTCTACTGAGAAGTCTCACTACTTCCTCAATCGCAAATTGAAATATAAAACAAGAAGCTTGCAACAACAAACTCTTTGGAACAGACCGATTGTACATGGCGCATTCCGAATAACAAATTCAATTAATTGACTAAAACGGAGACGTCAGCGCAAATTAATAGAGATAGCGATTTCTCTTAAGTATGTCGTCCTATTTTTCAAACACCCTTCGTATGACATCAAAATAAATTTTATCAACTTTTTCTCTTATTAAATGAAATAAACGTTGAAGCGTATGAGAGAGAGACAGGATTGTATCATCCGCTTTATGAAAATCATCATCGCACAACGAAATATTCCAAGTACCATACTGGAGTAAATTACCGCTTACACGGTAATATTTGATTAGTAATATTTAACACAATGCGAAGACAATTTCTCAGAAGTTGTCTCCTCGTTTATTTTAAGATACCTGTTCCTCTGTAAATTCTCTCTTTCAAAATGGCTCGATGAGGGATTTGGTGGGAGTTGGAACGTGTATCTTTTGACCGAAAAATCGTCACAATTATAAGAAAATATTTTAACAAGAGATAATGTGATCCGACTCCAATTCAAGTTTGAATTTCTCTTAATAATTCTGATGATTTTACGAAGATTTTTAAAGCATATTCCAACTATCGCCTAATCACGTATCCAAGCGTCTTGGAGAAATAAATTTACATAAATACAGATGTCTTAAAACGCAATTAAAAATGAAACAATATAATTATGATACATACATATACAGGATAATTCTTAATTACATGTGAATACTTCAAAGTAAGTATAAAGCTCGAAACGAGAACAAATGATACATGAACATATCTTGTTTAAACTTCTCCAAATTATAATAAATTCAAGACAATATTTAAAGTGGTGAAATATATTTATATTGTTAATTTATTATAAAAATAAGAAGACTGGAATAATTCATATCTATACAACATCATTTTTCTGTGCTCATTATTTGAAGTACGGATTATATTATTAAAAATCGTCCTGTATATCACACATATATAATAAATTGCGAATCCTTAGATATATTACGATCTCTTTGAGCGTCGCGTTAAATCACTTGGAACACGCACGGTGAACACGCATGAGTTTTTCAGTTGGCTCCATACTTACGCAGATACTTCCGGAAAGTCAACATATATATAATAATTTATTCATTATATTACAATAAATCATTCTACATAATGGAGAAGAGAGCGATTGTTACAGCGCCGAGTCTCGACGATTCGACAGGAAGGAGCAGCGAGGTGAAGCCTCCCCGCCGGTCCTAACGACAACGAAGATCGCTCGCCAACGATAAATCGCTAAAGATAGCGACAAGATAGCGTATCACTGATATGCACGAGAAAGAGGGCTTTGGGTTTAATTACAGTCGCTTAAGTACACGTGTTCCGCGTACACGGGCGGTGGGACTCCTATGGGTGGGGCCACTAGGAGGCCGAGGTGTACCAGCCGTTCGCCGTTGACTTGTTGCTCGGGTGGTAGATGTGGAAGCCGGCGCTACTGGCCGGATGATGGTAGAACTGCGATTGTTCCGTCAGACCTGCCGAGGCGTATGCCGCTGCGGCGTCTAAGGCACTCGGATGGACAGTGGCCGAGTACACCTGGGGTTTCAAGGGTAACGGCTGGGCCGGTTCGTATTGGTGACGAAGAACGGGCTCCGCGTACGCCGACGAGCCTTCGTAGCTGCTTATCACGGGATGCAATTGCTGCTGCTGCTGCTGTTGCTGCTGTTGTTGTTGCTGCTGCTGCTGCTGTTGCTGCTTGTCCCGCGGCGAGACCGACGATGGCGGCGTCATTGCTGAATGATAGTCTACCGAGTAGCCGGCCGCAGTAGCGGACGTGTACGATGAAACTAGACTGGTGAAAGCGTCGGCGCAGCTGGTGCCATTTGATGCTTTTTGATTGTGAGCAGCGAGCACAAATTGGTGCTCACCGTACGTACTAGAACCCTCCGAGCCCGGTGGCGTGGGCAGAGGTCCATTAGGGGCGGTTTCGCCCGGGTAGTAGATACCGGCCGATGTGGGAGCGCGCGTACCGCCGCTTGACGTAATCCCGTGCACATTAGCGCGTATCACGCTCTCCCGATTGGCAGCGTAAAGTTGTCTAAGAAGCGCGGAAGCGGGTAAAGGGGCGGCAGCAGACTGCTGCGGACTTAGATGGCCTAGATGATGATGCGCGCCGATCCATTGTATTGTACTTCGCTGCTGCTGCTGCTTTAATAACGCGTCTGTGCTGAAATCTGTTGGCTGGTGAAGCGCTGCCGGTGAGTTTGACTTTAGCGAGCTCCCCGGCAGGTGTTTCGACATAGCCTGCTCCAAGTCTTTCACCGAAGTTCCCGTGCTCTCGGCGCTATCCATCCTGCTGCCCTCGGCGCGACGCGACTTTGGACTCGCTGAACAGAGCGCCTGTTCGGTGGCCGAGATTGAGTGCGTGGATGTCGCGCTAGGACTAAGCGCGTGGGTTCTCTCGCCATTCGATTCCTTCGCCGTAGCCTCCTCCTCGTCCTCCTCTTCGTTGGAGCTGCTGTCGTCATCTTGAATTTTCCGTTTATGCCCTCGCAATCTCACTACGAGCGTGCCGAGATTCCCGACCGCTGTTTGCGACTCCTGTTGCAACTGGGCTATATTGTCGTGATGCCGGCTACCTCGTTTCTCGCTTTCCGACGCATGGCTCTCCTCCCGTTCCTCGGGTGGCGACCGATGCGATTGCTCTTGATGCTGATTCGTAGGGCCGCCTCGACTACGACCCTCTGAAATCAAAAGTCGCAACGAATATTGCCTCAAGATGGAGGAAGATGAGAACTTGCCGGGATCGACGGGCCGGAAAATTTGTACTTTTCGCTAAACCAAAGAACGTTTTGTACCTCCTCTGTCAGCGTCCGGCGATCCGTTCTCCGGATCATTCCCGGCTGTATCTTCCCTCTTGACGCCGGTAACGCCGTCCTCTAACTGACAGCAGTCCATAATTAAATTTTCGTATTCTCGACCGCTATAAAAAAGACGATTAAACACAATAAGGTTTGACGAGAAAGTCAGTCTGTCGTTCGTTACTCACTTATTTGATGACTCACCTTATGACATAATTGACGCAAATGATATTTTGTTCTTCGGCATTTTTCGAATTGCACACGACGGTGGCGCACGTCTGTAGCCACGTGAATCCACCGCTCTTGTTCATCAGCCGATAGTAATGCGTCAGCACTTGTCCTTTATTGATCACTAAAATCACAATTGCAGCTAAGCATTTTTCGAGGGTGTCGATTTATATCCGTGAGAAATATATCCGCGGAAATATTAAGTATAATTAGATTTTCTTGTGTTTCCAAGTACTTCGCACTTTTTCGGAAGTACTGTATAATTAGTCGAAGCTACCGTTTGTACGACGATGAAGGAGAAGATGAGCATTCCATATATGTGTATACCCACATATCGAATGCGAATCTTGGTCCCGATCATTTACTTGTCTTCGGGGTGTAAATGTTCCATTTCATCTCTGTATAATGCTCTTAGAAGTGCCGGTCGCAGCCTGTCCCGCAAAAGATATTCCGTTCATTCTTAAAAGGATTTGCCGAATCGTTTGTTAACTCGTTAGAACAAAGTTCTAAAAATTATCGACAACTGTCGGTAACTATCTTTGACAATGTGCTTAGTTGTGTCGGGAAAATAGCTTATCGCTGTTCGAGAGATCGAACCGACGAAGACACGTGAAAGAATTTCGTGGCGACATCGTATATCTTTTATGAGGTATCAAATCTTCATATACATGTGTAGATAGATTCATCTCAGAAATCTGTGCGTTATCGTATCTCGAAAATACTCAATTAACGAAAGAGCGATATCCGTTCGTTTTACAAGGGAATCGCGCGAGAGTTATATATCTACAGCTACAATTGCGGATATGCGGAGTTATCTATGCGTTCGAATAATCAATGAGAAACGTTAGCCCCAATGCCTACGTAGTAATCGTGAAACGTTCAAATACAAACAGATACGTACTTACTAAATCTGCAAGCGGTCGCGCGCAGTCGAAAAGACCAACGTATTAATACTTTCGTGCTTTTCTCTCTTCCCGGACAGCTTTGACACCCATCGCGCTCTTTCACCAAAGTATTTTCCTAGAACAATAGGAGCAAGAAATTCTGCGTAGCAGATCTATCGGCTTTGTTTGTTGGGAACGTATGTATATGGATAACGTGACGGCTCTATTTTCGTTAATTGTTTCTCGAGTACAGACTGCAGCGGAAAAAAAGGAGACAGAGGCTAAACTTACTTTGCACTTTCAGAAAAGAGATGTTCATTTTTTGGCGGCACTAATTTAATTCTCATTTGCCGATTTTACTTAGCGGTTCGACACTATCACATTCGTTAGTAAAAAAAAAATCTGTCACAGTTGATTTTCGCTCGATAGAGACAAATTTCGAGAGAAAAGTTTTGTTCTCGATCATTTTTGCGTATCCCTTTCTCGACTTGCTACTTCTTGCAAATTTTGCAACTCATTTTCTTCCTCCCAGCTATTATTTCTCTCACTCGTCCGTATTTAGTGTCCCTTGTTTATTTCGTAAACCCCATTCTTTTTATGTCATCTCTCGTCTTAGACTAATCGAGAAACGAAATACTGCTATTAGAGAAGCACATCGTCGTATGTGTCGGGAGTACCCGGCAAAACGTCACCTCCCACGATTGTTATGGCATCGGTACGGCAACGGATCGCGGTCACGGCGACGTGTTCGAGGCTCACAAAAATTCACGTGGCGCAACTATTGTTTAAGGCGAATTACTTGGGATTCACACGCGTACATTCCTTCGAACATTACACAGAAAACATTGGGGAGAGCGAGCGAGGACCCCTCTCGCGCGTGACTCTGTGCGCGATCGTGCAAACGGTACCTACTCGACTTGACTACGATCGAACGTGGCGAACGTAATTCATGACCAGTTATACTCACGATCTATGTGAGACTTCCGGAGACGATTCGCGTCCTCGCCGTGGCACAGCGTGTAGAGATTCTTCCCCGTCAATTCGTCGGCAGTGTAGTCCAGCAATTCGGACACCCTGAAGAGCACGAAATACAACGCTGCTATTATAAAGCGACTGTTTGTTCGTCCGTTTCAGGCAGGAAACCGCGCCAAGAAATATGTGGAATAAGATTTACAGTGCGTCACACTAGGGTTCCACGAGATAGAGACTAGTCTTGATATTGTCTTGATTTTGTCTCGTAGTTCGAGAGAAAACCAAGACAGCATTTTAAATTAATTATGAAGACAATACCAAGACGAAATTGTCAAGATTGCTGAAGTTTTTTAAAAATCGATATAAGACAAGACGAAACAAGAGTGTTGTTACAAAAGTTCACTCAAAGTCAAGGCAAGATAAACATTTTTACGATCGATACAATATTTCCACGAATATTGTCTTATCGTGGGGCCTCGTGCAACCTCTAGTCACACATGCGCATATATTGACTTAAAATAAAAAATTTCCATGTGGTTCGAAAGAGTTAAATGTTCTCTCGTGCTAGTCTTCTTGAATGATGCCACAGGCACGATTTGCCGCGGGCAGTACTCACTTTGGTTCGCAATGCGCTATCCGAAAGTCGAAACTGATCCGTGTGACGAACATATCGGTCTCAAGACGAATTTCGTGCACGCTGGGAGGTGGAAGCGCGATAGCCAGCCCGACCATGCCCATCAAAGGCGGCGCGGACTTTCTTGTGTGGTTGAATATAAATTGCGGCCTCAAACGACACAGCAACAGCACGACCTGCGTGTACGCGCGTGTAAAGAAAATATAAAATTATCTCGCACAATCTTAGGGCTGTCACGCGTTAAATAGCGCTAACACTACGAGAAGATGAGCAAATCGAGATTTCGTTAAGATTACCAAGCACGATTATCGCTTACCCGATAACCCGACGACTTGAAATGACACCCCCTCTTCGTCAGAGTGGATTTCATCCTAACGCAAAACGCCCGATCGTACCCCTTGTAGAGTCCGGTCGACGTCAGCGACATTACCGAGGACACTGAGGATAGATGCGTACATGAAGGAAATAAGTCCCCGAAATATCGGATACATTGCATTCTTTGACCCTTTTACTATCAGATTGGCAATTATTGCAATTATTGCAATTTGGTTGCATTTTTTCATACAATATTATTTAAGTTTCTTTTAATGACGAAAGTCAAGCGTGTCGGTCACCGTAAAAGCAACGTGTTAAACATTCATTTTTATGTAAAAAAAAATCAGATCGTGTTTAATTTTCGCAGTTGAAGGGTCAATGGCAACCATGGGAGGAGGGGTGACGTAACGTAGAGATCTACCGTCGGGATTTGCAGTGGAGGATGAACCGTGCTCCTCCGAGGCGCCGCTGCTAGGCGAGGCCAGACCGGAATTGGACGAGTGCGGGGCCGAGGTGCTCGTCGACGACGCAAGACCCAGACCGAGCTGCTCTGCGACCTCGGCGTGATCCTGCTGATGAACGTAGTCGAAAACGCTCGACCCCGTCATCTCTACCTGGAATTAAAAACAATGGTCTCTCCTTTTTCACGGCGGGATTTATCTCATTCCGACAGTGCCTGCCGGGGGGGATAGAATCGCGCCGTGCCGCCACGAGTCGGTTTCGGCGTGAGGCACGCAGGGGTTCGCAGGGGTTCGCAAGGGTACGCAAGAGGTACGCAGGGGGTACGCAGGGGGTACGCCGGGCTCGAGGAAACTGGGGGAGGTGAACGGACGCCGCGGCCATGTTTGTGCCAACGTCGGCTTTCCCGTCGGTTTTCCGAATCCCCGAAACACCCTATTGATTGCCCCACGAGCTTCGCAGAGAACCGAGAGGCTAGAGCTACACCGGTCACCTCCCGTACCCTCCTCCACCCCGCTTTACCCCCCTGGCAACGCTCTTCTCTACTCTCTTTCCCCGTCCACCTTCTCGCTCGCGGCATTAGGAATGGCGAACACGCCGCCGTGCAGAGGCTACGTGAGCCGCATGCGACCACCTCCGCCCGCCGCCATCCACCCATCCCATCCTCCCTTTCCTCCCCCTCGCTCCCCCCGTTCTATGTCATGCTCGCCGTCGTGCCAGCCAGTATGGCCGCCAACTCGTACAACCTTCTCCTCTTTTCCTCCCTTGACCTCTCCTCCTTATTCTTCTACAACGCTATCAACTTTTCCTTCTCCTCCTCTTTCGCTACCTCTGCAACCATCGCCGCCACCACCACCGCCGCCGCTACCACTTCAACGTTTCAACCTCCTTCTCTTCCGTCAACTTTTCCCTCCTCTTCTCTTCCTCCTCCTCCTCCAGCCGTGTCTTTATATCTTTCTACTATCTCTGGCCTTCCGGCTGACGGTACACGTTGCATTCGCGTTTGGCGCGCCCACGTTGCTTTTTACTCGCTTTCGCTTTCTCGTTATCGTTATCACTTTTCCCCTACGCACCCCTTGACCCGCGCCCGTCGTCGTTCCCGACTTCATCGACGTGGCCGCCATAACGACGAGCCGCGCTTACCTGTGAGAGGCCGAGATATATCGAAACGGTCTCGGATATGTACAGGAATCTACCATCAGCCGCGACAGCCATCGCAAAGCCGTCCAGGGACTGGCGACAGAAAATACGAAATACTTGAGTAACTCCCGATCGAATATTCCCAGGCGATAAACGCAGAACGCCTCCCGAACATTTATACAGATTCCCTCTCTTGAAAGAGAGAGATGGCGCAAATATTGATTTTTTTTCCGAATTATTATTATAATTTATACTTTAAATATATTTTAATTTACTCGACAGACTCAATTTTGATCGGAGAATTCTAAGAGCTTGCGACGCAACATTTATTGTGATATGAAAGAAAAATTTTAATCGGAGGCGCTGTAGTTTGGCGAGATGGAGGAGCAAACTTACCTGTAATATGTGGGTACCTTGATGAATTTCGAAATGATCTATCGTTGTAGTCGACGATGCTCTGACTCGGTTAGCACCTGATAACATACAGAAATGACAACATTACGCCTGAAAATACTAAATGTCTTCTATTATTATTCGAATTATTAATTTCTCGTGGCAGTATCGGTCTGTATTTTCAAATTTTTCACTAAAGCTATTGCATTGTTCAGTTTTATTATCAGGTTGGTGCAAATGGTTTCTCGTGTTTGTCAAGTAAAGTCAAAAACAAGACTTCAAAAGTAGAATCAAGGAAAAATTATTGCCAGGGATTGACTCTCTTTTTCAATTAAAAAGAAATCTTCCAATTCGCTTTTTCAGAAAATCCTAAGGCTTTCCGAGTTCGCTGATAGGAAACCGATGAAGCGTTCGCGATCTATTGTTCGTTCTGCCTCTGAATCAGAGGCTCTGATTAATCAAAGATTTAAAACAAGGCTTGGAGGGATATTGGTAACGCAACGTCGAACAGTACACCGTATCGGCATATACTTATCGCGAGAGGTATCCTCGATTGATCAGCGATACGTGACTCACGCGGTGTTGAGCCATCGGCCCCGCCAACCCCTTTTGCGCCTTCTTTTCTCCCCTCGTTTAACAAACAAGACGCGGGCTACTTCTTACCGTAATAATAATCCTACGCTCCCCAGCAGCTCCGTAATGAAAGGACTTAGAAGACTCGATCAAACTCGCGCGCGAACCGCTTAATCTCGTAAGTCCATCGGGATGAGGCGGAATGGCCCGACTTGCCGCACTGACCCTAAGTTTCGGGTTTTCGGTCAACAAGGTAATGCCGATATTTCCTACCGTATACGGAGCCGGACTCCGGGATAATCTAACGGGATTTCGTTTCTTGACGAACGCCTTTGTTCTCCCAATTATTATGACCCTTTCGCCAATGCGAACGAGTTCCCTCGCACACCCTCGTTATCTTAATCTTTGAAGATGTATTCGATCATTTAAAGATAGTATCGCTAAGAGTGACCTGAAATTTGTGACGCTAATAAGTGTTACACGCTGATACACTTTTGTTATCAGAAGACCGTGTAAGGCCGGTATTTATAGTCGGATCTTATATTCAAGACCGTCTTGAATTTACCTAAAGATGCTGTACGGAACACTTCAGTGGCTACGGAGTATCTAAAGATGATCTTGAATGACAGTCCTGAATACACGATCTCGACTATGAATACTGGCCTGAAACAATTTGGTAAGAACGCTCTATTTTTTTAGATGGTTCACGAAAGGTGAATTACTTCCGTAACACGGATATTATATTATAGCTCGTCGCGCGGTCAATCCTCGTCCACGCGAGTCCGGTGCCACATCTTCGCCACTTATCACAATGTTTTGATAAATATAACTTGGCCGTGCGTATTTGTCTTAGGCAGCAAGAAAAATATTCGCGCCAGTATTTCCGCGAGCGAATATCACGTAATTATCGTACGAGTGGGGGGCTGTCGATCGATTGTTCCTCCCGAACGATCCCCGACGAATCGACAAGCCGGCTGCTGCCGGGAATACCCTGTCTCGGAATCGCGAAATCATTTTACCCGGTTAAGTCGAGAGGCCTCTCGTTCGTTCTGACGGTGGCCCTGACATGCGGCGCGAACAGAAGAGGGGCGCACTGGATTTAGTTTGACGAGGAGTTGCGGCACAGCGATGCGCGGCACCTAACTCAATTTCGTTAGTTTAGTTACATTGGCGGTTCGTAACGCGAGGCGTGCGCTCGTAGGGGGCTGTCGTGATTAGATTTTCATGTGGATAGTGGTAGAGGTACCTAAGCCTTTATACGTACCCGCGTACGTGGTAAAACCCCTCTTTCATTCTCTCTTTCTCTGTCTTTTCGCGACCCTCCCGCACTGTAAATATTAACTCAACCAGCCCCTCGTATTTCGAAAATATGCGGTGGCTCCGCGGGTAAGTGAAGCTTCCCGATAAGTTCAACAACGGTGTCTTTACGATCTCTCCTTTGTGGAGAAGGATTTTTCTCCCATCGATAGATCGGAGGTACATTAGCGATAATGCAACAATGGTCTAGTCTTTCTGTAAAAGCCGGCTTGATTGGTCGATGTAACGAGGGGTATAAAGTCTCGACAGTGAAACAGTAATAGTACGCTCCAACTAACTTGAATGAAAAAAACGTGAGAGCAAAAATATACTAAAATAAGCTGGTAGCTGCTCCCTTTTCGCTAAATGAAGCACGAAAATGAAGGAGGCCCGCGGCGATCTTATCGCTCGATGATTGCCGACAATTCTCTATTACTATGTATCTAGAAATCTCTCTCTTTCGCAGGCTGCATGGTCACCGGAATTGTAAAGGGTATCTGGAAGCTCGATCTATTGCCAAGTTTACGTGTTTCCTTAAGGAGGCTACTGTCCACAATCTTTGTCAGATACACCCCAGGGTGTCCTGGTCATTTTTGTGTTTCGTGTTATATTATGTACAATCGTGGTCAGAAAGGTTGCCCGACGTTTCATGATAAATTTCGGCAGTACAGTCTATCATGCGAGAGATTATAGCTATTGTTCACGGACATGTACGAATATGTTTGCAATGGTACATACGAATATTTCGAAAACTTATTGTAAAACGTCGAGCAAACCTTTTGACCATGACCGTACATGAAAAACGTTTCGTCAAGCTACTATATACAAAGCGATTGCACTATATATAAAAGACGTACAAGTTATTACCCAGAGCATATTTTTGTAAATCGAATTACGACATTACGTCGCGACATGATGTCGGTTCTGTCTGATAATAGAAGACACGTGTCTAGGGAGAAGACATCATTGGCAATCGGAGACAGGCCGAATATCTACTGCTGGCTTTAACGCGATTACCGCATGCTCTTGAATACTTTTCTCATTCATACTTTTATTTTTTATTTCGAATTAAATTACGAACACTTAATGGACTACATTTGTCTATCTGCTAAATATCAAGTTCTCTCTAAAGTTTTTGGAGTGAAAATAGAACCACGGAGAAAATATTTCACTCCAAAACTTTCGAGAGTTCCTAGTATGAGGCGCACGTAATGAATAATATTAAGTACATGTTATCTACATATTTGCGATGCTTATTTTCTTTCTTTCCATTTCTGATCTTGTTTCAAATTAATCTAAAATCGATTTATATATTTACATACTTAACTGTTGAATATCAAGTTTTTAGTATAGAACATATATTGAAAAGTATGAAATATAATACATGTCACACATACGACGAAATACCGCGACGATACATTCCGCACGTGTCCGCCGCAACGTCAGTTTACTCTACTGCAGACGACGCGAGCGTAAAGGAATTATAACGCGGCTGACTTCCTCTCTTATTCTTATCCCCAGAGAGGAAGTTAGGCGTACGGAATATACGGGTCCCGATCCCTATTAACAGTCTGGATGACTCCCCCTTCCCGAAGTTAAATGCTGATCCATCAAGAGACATCATCGGCAGATATATCTTTGTCGAGTTGGTTGCCCGGACAGCGAGAGATTACATTTATCGCGATAAATTAAAACAAAATGTCCGCTCGATATTGCAATACAACGTATCACCTTAACATCTGATGGAAATAAGAACCGATGGAATCTACTTATATTGACATACGAATTATAATACGCCACTGCGAAATTGGCACCTTATTTTCAAAAATCGACAATTTTAACGATTCCATTTGCACCCGCAATAGTTGTATGTTTCAGATAGATTTTAGAAATAGTTCTGTTGACTTAGATAGCAAAAGTAACACATAAAAATATGCATCTCGTGGTACCTCGAGTCGCGAAAAAAGTCATATCAGCTACGCTAACTACAGAATAGTTCTAGAAGAGTTCTACAATAGCCAGTATTCTCAAGGAATCTCCGCTATCTACAGGGTGTTATGTAATACCCACTTCACCTCTTATTTACGAATAGAGCGGACTAGACTGAGTCGAAAAGTCCTGTACCATTTTGCAATTTTTGCAATAGTTAATGAGTTATTAGTTACTAAAAATTGCTATTTTAGCCCGGCCTACCACCCATCTGCGAGATGCGGCTGTCTCGCGATCGGCGTTGCTAGACGCACGGGGAGTTGTTTATTATATGTAGCTCTTGTCGTGTGTCATAAACAATTCACCGCGCGCCTAGCAACGCCAATCGCGGGACGGCCGCATCTCACCGGCCAATGACAATCGCTGTAAGAGCGCAAAATGTGCTGTGCCAACGAATCTTTTTTCCTCGTGTAAGTTACCGATGAACGTGACACATTGAGTGCGTTCCGGCAAGACACTGCTACCATAGTAGTATAACTAGTATGGCCACTCTGTCATTTGTTTCGTTTTGCGCCGATCATTCTGCGCATCCGCCATTATTTTGGTGTAGTTAATGAGACGGATGTTGGTATATGTGGTAGTGTGACAGTGTGAAAGGATTTCACACATCAAAGTAATGGCGGAATACCACGTGATCGAAACCGAAAAGATCAAAGGGATGGGGGCATACTAGTTATACTATGCTGCTACTATAGCGCTACGGTAGCGCTACACGAGTGCGTTTCGGCAAAACTGTCCGCTACAACTGTAGCGGTTGCCATTTTCCGTAATTGCTCAAGGTTTGCTAGGAACAATATGTCATTCATGAGCCAATCTTCAATACTTTCCATTCTATTCGTTTCAATTAATTGGTAAACGCGACTCTTACGATTAAAATACAATTTTGAGGTTATGCACGCTACTGTAAGTATGGCGCCGCTACAATTGTAGCAGAAAAGCTGTGGCGCTACGGCAGTAGTGTCTTACCGGAACGCACTCATTAGCCACGTTCAGCAGGCACAACTGTTGAGTGAGCGCTCAACGATTTCTTAATATGATTGGCTGGATCTAAAAGTATTAACCAATCATACTGAGCGCTCACTCAACAGTTGTGTCTGCTGAACGCGGCCAATGTCTTACCTTTGAGCTTGAATTGGGCGGTAGGCTGGGTTAAGACAGCGATTTTTAATAATTAATAACTCGTTAACTATTGCGAAAATTGCAAAATGGTAGAGGACTTTTCGACTTACAATTAGTCTGGTCCGCTCTATCCGTAAACAAGAGGTGAGGCGGATATTACATAACACTCTGTATACATGGAGAATCTTCTTTTAAAATTTACCCTGAAAATCGTGTAATCGTGGGACAACGTGGCATTTTGAAGAACTATATGAAAGTTTTTTAAAATTTTACTAGTAAATATGTATGGTAACATTTCGGAAAAACTCTCATAAACTTCTTTGAAATGTCGTATTGTCCCGCAATTACATGATTTTCAGGATAAATTTGAAGAGAAGATTCTCCCCGTGTACAACAGCCAATGACAATCGCTGTAAGAGCGCAAAAAGTGCTGTGCCAGCGAATCTTTTTTCCTCGTGCGAGTTACCGATGAAACGTAACGCATTGTCTTACCTTTGACGGATTTGCTGGGCGGTGGACCTTCGCGGGACCACGGCGGATCGCCGTGACTGGAGAAGTCGCGTAGTTTGAGGTACGAGATCGTTAGCCTTATTATGGAGGCCTTGTCTAGCTGGGAGGTGATGGCTGCTGGGAGTGGTAGCATTTTTGCGAGCTCGTAGAACTCAAAGTTCTCTTTACCCCGCCGCGACCTCGCCGCGTCCCGGCTCTTCTCCTTGCGCAACTCCAAGATGCTGTAATGCAAACACGCGCACGATTACAGCGGCGAAGCAGCGCGCCTCTTCGGATTGCAGTAGACGCTATCGTGAATCGCGATTCGCATGTACAGAGAACAGTCCCCAGAGAAAAAAAGATCTCGAATAATTCCGTCTGCCGTGTGACGTCTCTGGGACTTGTTTCATAACTTTGAGCAACTATTGTAGAAAAACAAAAAACATTGTTTTCTGTGCGTGATGCTGAAAGATACAAGGAAATGCAGCAAGTGCGTATATGGAGTGGAGAGCAATTATATTTATTTCCCCTTTCTTCACGTCAAAAAAATAGGTGTCCACATCCACTATCGTGTAACGTCCGCAGGGTTAACCAACTGGAATTGCAGAAAAGTGCCCATGTTATCGTTCGCGTAGGGGCGGACTCGATTTGCTTAAATTGTTTAAAAAGACCAGCGGTTCGATCAACGCTCTAGCGAGACGATCGTAAAAGCCTATCGATTTCGTTGACAAGTTTTAGCCATAGAGAAAGACGGCGATCGGCTCGTGGATTCAGGTCCGTACTTGCCGTTCCGAGTGCCCGTCTTCTAATGGCACTCGCGACATATAACAGAGGCGGGGGCTGCTGTTATTTCGCGCAAGTACACGCGGCAGAAGCTGAAATTACGCGGTCGCGCAAATAGATATACAGGCGGAGAGGCGTGGCGATGCTGTGTCGCGGTGCGGCCGCCGCTTAAGCGGCATACATTATTCAAGCGCTATGAAGCCCGTGTTTACTGACAAGCCGGCGAACGTATCCGCGAGTGAACATCGGCGTAACGTAACCACGCCCAACGGACGGCCCCTCGGATACTCGGTTTTACATTTAAACTGTAAACGCCGGCCAATTGGAAATGGCGACGGCGACGGCGACGACGACGGTGTCGCGCGTAATCTACGTGCTGTTTCTTGGTACCGCTTGGTCGTTAACCTTCGACGACGGCGAATCGGAGAACCGGCGCGGGTGGACCACGTCGAGCGCTACTTTCCAGGATGTCGCGAGCGTACGCGAACATTTTGTTAAATCGCGACGAAATACTTGCCCAACGGAGCCGTTCTGGCGCGACACGAATCGTTGAGATTCAAACAACGTCGTGTACCATCAAATGCCAATTTTTAATGCGTTAACCGTCCAGCTGTTTTCCATCTGGAACGGTAAGGCGAGTAACTTTTCCCCCGCGGGAAGCACCCCCGGTGTATCGAAGAGTACGCGTAAATCGGAGAAACCCTCGCGTAACTCTGCGAGATTTGTCCCCAGGAAGGCATCGGATTGGTTAAAGAGTTTCGCCCATTAACTAACTCCCGTCGTTCGCAGGCCGGGGACCAGCTTGGTGGAAGCGCCGCGCCGGTGGTTCCAAGTCGAAATGATACGAAGCGCGATGGGATTTTTATTCGTTCGCTATTGCGCTTAACGACTGTAAAACGATGGCGCTTTCCCCATCCACCCCGGGTTTTGTCTCTCCCTCGCACGAGAAATGCGCCAACACGACGGTAACCCATTATGACCATTCTCGCTGCCACCCGAGCAGGGATCGGAAGTCGTAAAAAGCGAAAGAATGGGGGGAGAGAGAAAAGGAGAGACATTTCTCCGATATACATAGGCCATCACTGTGCCAGAATCTTGTTTTGGCATTTTACAGGCATTCCGCGACACTCGATCCTTCCGACCCCCGGTGAAGTTTCGTTCACGGCCAGGCTTTCGCTTTCGTCCCAAAGGGATAATGACAGATTCCTCCCTTCCGCGGCTGTTCGCCAAATGATAGAGTATTTTGCAGTGGAGCGTGCGCTAAACTTCTCCCGCCGGCGCTTGATATCGCGATTCCTGTCGGCTACTCAAACGAAATAATACAATAACGCGCTTCTATCGATTTCAAAGTAATGCAAGTTGTGGATCTCGCGTCTTTCCTCACGCGTCACACGTTCACGTGTAGCGAACGTTTCCCCGTCACGTGTGCGCGGAGCAAATTGAGGCGATTAAAAGCCGACGGTCCCGACGCCGATTGGCGGGGATAAAGAATACGAGGGATGAGAGACGCAGTTTCCTTCGTTTCCTTTGACCGTGTCGAGTCCATTCCCCAGGAGGAACGGAACTTAGCCGGAGAGAAGCTGAGGCCTAAGCACACCGAGCCAGCCGCCCTCGTTCGGCCGGGTCACCGCCGCTTCGCCGCGCCGCGGCGAACGGCGTCTGCAGACGTGTGAAAATAAAATTACGTCCAACTTTCGGTCAAATTGGTCGGAATTGGGCGGCGAGGGCGGTAGGACGAGGGCTCGCGAGACCCGAGAGTCCCCTGGGACCGGAGATAGCGGTCCCTCGCGCAACCATCGCATGCCGGTATATCCTTGGCGATCCTCGAGAAGGCCACCACCGTGGATTGCCGTGGAAGCGCCTTCTCCGCCACCGTGCTCGACATCCTCTCGCCTTTCTAAGTGCTGCCCATCAATAATTCAGCAGCGAGCTATGACGAGCTCCCGCCCTCGGATGCTCGCCACCCTCTGTTACCTCGTTTCTCGGCTTCGAGCGCGGCCCGGATCGTCGAATCGTCACCGCGCGGTAGATACGAAAAACGGTAGTTGCGTGGAAATAATCGGACAAACTATCAAGTGGACAACATTGTTTTACCACACTAGAATTCGGGATACGAAAGCCTACCCGGATATTCGACGCACGGAGGGACTTTTATCTCCCGGAAAACATCTTTTATATCTAGAAGCGTGGCATTTTGTATGCGTTAGTCTGATTTAAATGCTTCTTCTTCTGCCTCGTGTATTAGGCGTAAAGCCTGTTTCATCCAGTTCTCGTTCTGGTACTTTGAGCATTTGGTTTTTCTTCGTCTTCGGTAGGTTGCTAACCTCGCCGAAGAAAACCTTCGATCTGGAATTGCTATACCCCTGAAGGGGGTGGCAAGATACTCTCGGTGGTTGCCACTTCCCTTCGGGAGATTCTGAAAAAAACCAGCGGTGTCCGTGGATTTGAACTCGGATCTTTTCGTTCATTTGTTTACTAAACAGCGCACATCTCTTTGCGCCACACTCGCCACATACGGATATTAAAATGCAATTTTCTCAAATGTTCAGCAGCGATCCCTGTACGGAGAGCAAAATGTAGCTGCCGTAGCTAAAAACTGCGCGTGGCAACTTTTCAGTTGTCAAATATCGACAGCTAATATTTCGTTGTGATAGCTAAATATTTTGCTACTGTGCCTATCGTATTAGGTGCTGATAGCGAACCGTGTGTGTTGTGGTTTAGAAATTTAGTTATGGCAGCAAAATATTTTTAGCAAACCCTGATTAATTTTTTCTCAGCGTGCTATTCTAAAGAATGACGGTGATTTTTCTAAAGAAAGTTGTGTTAAAAATGTAAGAGCCGTTTCTGCGAGATTCGTCCATCGTTTCGTACACGAAAAGGCCGGCTAGGGCAAAAACAACTAAAATTAAAATGTTGCCGTACGAATAGTAGGCATCTACATTGTTTTGCGTTGCAACATTCACTAAGTTTGTTGCACAAAACGCATATAGTTGTCTCCGCTACTTATCATACCAATGTGGGTATAACAATCACATATATAGCTGTCCCAGATATTACTATTTATTGGGGTTGTGCCAACCCTAATTAGACATGGGTAACCATATCGGTCACTCCGTGTAGCCTTCTGTACTATTTGCAGGATTCTTTTGGATTTTTCTCATCATAATTATTTTACAACCCCTTATGATAAAATTTTTTCTTTCTTCGACAAATATTAAAGACGTCTGTTATGTGAGGGGATCATTGCTTTGCCCGAGCGAGCAGCATGGGAATCGCGCGGTATGTAATCGTAACGGGAATCCTCGCAGCCCTTTCGTGCAGCTTTCTGCGCTATTTGCAGGATTCTTTGGAGTTTGTCTCATCATAATTATTTTACAACTCCTTATGATAAAATTTTTTTCTTTCTTCGACAAATACTTTTAGAGATGTCTGTTTTGCGAGGGGATCATCGCTTTGCCCGAGCGAGCAGCATGGGAATCGCGGGGTACGTAATCGTAACGGGAATCTTCGCAACCCTTTCGCAACCCCAATGCCGATTGTCTCCCAGCTCTTCGATATGACTCCTCTCGGCGCCAAGGCAGGAAGCGGGAACGGTATCGGCAACTGTAGAAATTATAATGCGCGTCGTAGCGCGGACTCATCGACTAATTCAATTAAACGATTCATTTGCCGGTCCGAAGCACCACCTGAGGGTATGTCCCGGTTCCATCTGTATTTTCGCGTCCGTGGGTACGTGCGTCTGTGTGTGTGGGCGCGCGCGCACGTTCCTCGTCGAAGAGGAACGTGAGTCGGAAAAGGATGAACGGACCTTCCAACCTACTCCCCGGAGAGTCGTAGCCTCGCGCAACAATACAATGCTCCTAATGTTACGGCTCCAGTTTCGACATAATTTTCTTTCGCGGTCCCTGGAACCGGGGGGTGGGAAACCGGCCAGCTATCGAATGCCCGGGCTTTTGTAGCGTTACGGCGAAAAATGTCATTTCCGCCGACCGTCCGATAACGAGGAGCGAAGAATAAGTTTTACGGCACCGCGCCGCGATTAGATTCGCACGGGGAATCGTAAATCGCTACGGTCTGCGACGATTTGGACGAGAATTTCTACGGTAGGTTTCCCGAGCGACGCCAATCCCAGAATTCTGAAATTCGTCCGACGCAGTTAGTCGCCGGAGAGACGATAAGACGTCGGCGAGTTGGCAAACCCTTTCGCAAAGTCGCTATAAAAAAAAAGTATCGAGAGCGCTTGTCTTTTGTCGTTTACGTTCTTATTCGATGTCATGAATAATTCACGGTACATCCCTCGCTTCTAGTGGACCAAAGTACGGTCTGCGATTTCATTCATGATGCAACGCTCGAATCATGTCGGGTTTTATAAGCGTGCGTGAAGGGGATAATGCGACGCGTGTAAATTCGCGGCGTTACGCAATTACGCTTAGGATGAGCCTGGGACGCGTCTTGCCGTCGAACACGACGTGGAAAGGGAAAGCTGCGCTCAAAAATGATTTTCCCCCCGATTGCCCTGAAGTGTTGGCGCCCATCTATCGATACGATTCCTTTACGACGACGAAAACGATCTATCGTCGCAAGTCGAAACAGGGTACGCTCTGTACTTTAATATTCATCGTGACACGGTGGATAATGACGCAAGCAAGGAAACGCTTTCCACGGAACAGAGCGGAATCTGAATGGAAGCGGATGAAACGAGGAAAAAAGAAAGCGGAGAAAGAATAACGCCGGGAGCAGTAAAGCATCCCGCTGCATCCGCGGACGTAAATCACGCCGTACGCATGCATGCATGCGCTACACACCTACAATAAAACGGAAAAAAGGAAGAGAGAGAGAGAGAGAGAAAAAAATAGGAAGAGTAGAGAAAGAGGGTCGAGAGGCGGTGTGTGCGCGCGACAGCGAGAGGGCGAGAGCGCGGGTAGATAGAGTCGGAGGGAAGTTGGCTCCTGATGACGCGCAGATAAGGGAGGGCTTAAAGTCTACGTGATGAGCTTCCCGATGCGGAGGAGCGGAGGTCGAGCCTGAGAACTTTCGGTAAATGCACTTGTAAGAGCTGTTTCTTCTTTCCTTTACATTTTGGACGCGACCCCAAACTCTCCCCCGGTATCAAATACAGTTTACGGCGCGAAGCGCTTTGTCGTGCCTTTTGTCTTTCCGACGCGAATGCAGTTTCTTAATGTTCGAGTGAAGCTGACCGTTAAGTACGATTGGGATCACCATCGCGGAAAGAATAATCTTTGGACGTCGCTTTGGGGAAGTGAAAAGTCGCGACGAAAGAAGAAAATAAAAATTAAATGCGGGTTTACGAACGAAATGTTTCGGTAATAGTTTTATCGTAATTTTGTCGAAAATTCAAGCATTTCTGACGACGTCGTTAAAAAAAATTATAGAAAAATTGTAAAAGATAAAATTATAGAGGCTGCACGTGATAAATATTGATTAGCCGAAATTTGAAAATAATGCGACTCTACGGAGGAACCGGATTGGCTGAGACTTGGACACCCACTGAAAAGTTAAGTAGCCGACGTTTGGTCGGCTGGCAGAGAAAGCAAGGGGTTTCGAAAGGCCTCACGTCCGTGGCTCGCATCCGGATGCGCCGGTGTCTTAACTTCCGGGAACGTGAGCCCGGGGCCGCGCGGCGGGACGCATTTGTTGGCGCGACACGGTCGCCAAAGTCCGATATAATGATGCGGTCACTGATCTCAAGGAGTTAAAGTTAATTGTTTCGTGACCATCAGCTTCGCTATATTATAATCTCTAGAATAGATTCGTATTAGAGCGTTGATTAAAACGAAGCGAGTCGTTTATATCCTTTAAGATCGCGCAGTTTTCTTCCGTAAAAAAACAAAATAAAATAAAATGATCGAATTGACGTACGAGTTTCGTGAATTTTGCTCTACTAATTTTGTCGGCTAAACTACGGTGCTAAGAGTCGCGGGATACGAGCGCGTAATAACGACTCGGCCTACTGAGCGTAAGAAAATAAGTTACGCAGACTTTCCTCAGCCCCCACGATGGTCAACGGTAGTGACGGCGATTAAGACTAGTCGAAATTGCACTGGCGCGACCAGTTCGTTACCGGCGACGTCGGAAAATCAAAATAGAGGTATATATTGGAAGGAAGATAAGGGCGAAAGGTAACGTTGACGGCTCCCCCGGTTGCCCCGTCAGCATCAGCGTTCCTCCGATATCACATCGGGTTTACGGCCGCGGCGTGACGTACTCGTCTGCCCCATTGGTTTACCACCCTTGCGCCTTATACCTACCGCCACCCATCACCATTCCCATTATCCACTCACTGTGACAGAGCTCTCTTGGGACCGTACCCTGTACTACGGGCGGCCCTTTCATCCGATTTCCGAAGGGCCGCGGAAATTCTCGGTGTCAACCGCTCCTCGTCAGACGTACCTGCGTAATTTGTCGAACACGCGGGACGTGGTTACGTTAAGTGACATAAATAATACATGATATATATCGGGATTTAAGCGGCTGCGAGTCTCGAGATCGCACGCGTCTTTTTAAGGATGACTGTAGAAGTCAAAGCGCCCGGCGCGTAAAGCACTTCGAGTTACGCTGCTGTTTGTTAACAGGCATCGCTTCGCAATTGTAAAAATAGAGACGAATTTCCCGGCAATTGTTGACAAATTATTGACAAATTGAATCGACCCAAGTGGTCGATCTTTAGATCTAACGGTCTATCGAACGGTCAGATCCAATACGCGAAGGTGCTCGTGTCGGATCGTAAGGATCGCGGGTCGATCGCCGTCCAAGATTAGTGACGTTTATGATAACTATTATGCATAATACGTAATTAGAGAAATAAGTATAAGAGAAACAACATGCCCTGGCTCGAGGAGAGGACCCTGACTCTGTTTGTACGGGACACAGAGGTCCGCCGGTACGAACCAGGAGTGCGTGAACGCGGGGTTGAGGTTGATCGCCCCAGCGGCCCCCTGATGGGGTCCGCCGACACCGACACCGACACCGACCCCGACCGGGCTTTGTCGCTGAAAGCCCCCGTAATCCATGGCCACCTGATACGGCAACATTTCTTCAGTGTCGCTTCGCTCACTTATCTTCACTTATCTGACGGTCTGTCCGATGGTCTCCCGCGACCACCACTGTTCACCACCCCCGTGCTGTTGACGGTACACAAACTGTCACGCGAACTGGCACTCGGTACCGTCCGGAGAGCGGTCATTCACGTAGTCGCGGTGCGTTCCCCGACGTCGGCCGATCGCACCCCCGATCGAATCCCGGGGAACGCGCGGTGAAGGGTGGACGAGCGGCGCGGTGGAGCTACGCGAAACGGCCCGTGTACCGCCGTTGTTCAGCTTTGTGATCGAGCGAGCGGCTAGACGGGACTGTACCGTCCACGACGAGCGAGACGTCGCGGGCCGAGAGCACCGAGAGAGCGCGGAGGACGAAGGAGTCGGGAGAGTACGTGAATAACGGGAGCGTGCGCCGAATAACGGGCGGAGTTATCCCGCCCACGAAACGCCCTGCTCGACGAACGATGCTGCTTTCCGGCGCGACGCGCGTCCGCCCACTCACCCTGCCTTATTTCGTCGACGTCGTCCTCGTCGTCGTCTTCGTCGTCCTCGTCTTCGACGCTCTCGCCGCGATGTTCCACTCCTCGACCTGACATTGCTCCATCTCTTTCTCTTTCCTTCTTCCCCCCCCCTCTCGTCCCTCTCCCCCCTCCCCCCCTCTCTCCCGCGTTACGCGATGCGACGCGATACGATGCAACCTCGTTCCTCTTCATCGAGGATGCCGCGTACCGTTCCGGCAAGATTCTTCTTTTTTTTTGCGTAATTTTCGTTTCTATATTTTTCCCATTGAAGACTACCGTTGATATATCGTACTATACTTAAATCATTAATCCAGGCGAAACTGTGTGCCACTCGGTGAATTCTAGTCGTTAAATTACCATGTGGATGCGTTATCGAGAATAAAACCTGGAGAATTTCCATACACTAAGAGACAACGTTTGCGGCGAGCATTATTCGCCATGATGTCGGCGCCGCGAGGTGTCGAGCAGGCCTTTCAATATTCGCCTCGTGCATATGGAAGCCGGGACTTTCACATCTCCTAACGGATGTCCGCGATGTCTACGAACTCGTCATATGCGCGTACGCGACTTTGTAATGTTTCGCGATACGCGCAAAGAAATATCATTAATGACTATATCTTGTGATTCGAACCGCCGAGAAGGAGTTGTCAATTAAATCCACCACTTTCCGTTCCTCTCATAATTCCCGGTCGTCTGAACCTTGCAACGAAAGAAATTTGGAGCGATTCGATCGAGTGCATTTTCAAAAAGACTTGGAAATGCATTGATTCCATGGACGTAGTGTAAATGGACCCACCATGCGCTCTATTCAAATGGTGAGGCCAGAATAAGCGAGCGAGACAGAGACTAAAGGTGTATAATAGGACTGTTCTTTATTACTGCACTACTGAACTAGTGCAATAAGTTAAAATGAAACAAATAGATTACCTCTCATTCCAACTCATTGCACCAGTGTGCACTAGTAGCACTCAGGAGTGCAGTAATAAAAAACAGACCCAATGTTCTTCGGCTCGTTTTTGACACATGGACAATTTTGACAGGTGGAGATCGACCATTTTCGTTTTATACCTTTAGAAAGAAGAAGTCATTCAAAATATTTTTATCAAAGAATATCTAAACAAGACGTGGACAGTTTTCGGAACTTTATCCCACTTCTCCTCCTTAATTTTCTGGTTACAAGTACCAACATTTTTCCCGCGAAGAAAAAATATGTGCGCGGGTGTCCCTAGTTGATCGCAAATCGCGTTCGGAAACTTCGTATCGTTTAGGCTATTCGCATTCAGAAATCGCTCGTTCCTAGGGTCCCTCGCTTATTTCTAGGCTCGGGCGACGAGAATCCGGCAGGTAGGAGAGACGGATCGAAGCCTAGGTACGGGGGAGAACGACGACGCATCGGCATTGCTAGATACGACGAGCTTGCTGCGTGTACTTAGCATGCATCCCCGATACGAAGGATTCCTTATTGTATCGTTGCACGTGAGCGTAATGCACAAATATGAACTTGGCTGCGGGCTGTGTTCCTAGCCGGGAGCCTCGGTGATAACTCCGTTCTCATAATCATACATATGGATGTCCCGCGCCCGTTGCCTCCTCGATGGCTCGCTTATCCGAACGAACGTAACGCTCGTCGCGATTGTCTAAGGTACGTCACGCGCTAATCCCCTTGATTAATCGCTTTCTCTGTGGCAGAAGAACGGCGTGCATCAATTGAGAAACCGGCGCCGTTCCGCGCGCCCGTGTACCCACTCTGTCGAACCGGCGATAATTGCGCGGATGTAGACGATAAGCGCCCGCGAGCGTTATCGGGACGACCGCGGGGATGAGTTTCGCGCAAACTCGCGCCAAGTGCGGGCTGGGAGCCGCATTAACTCGCCGGTTAATCGCCCGTTCCTTCAATCGGATAATATCGCTTTTACGTACATAACGATCCGTATCTAACCCTTTCCGGGACAATGTATCAGCGCGGACGCATAAACGTCGGCCGTCGGGTAAAGAAGGGCCCCATTAAAAGCCGCCGCTCTCCCGCGGGCCCGCGGACGCGATAAGAGTTATCTCCATTCTCTAATTGAAAGTTAATTGGTCCACCGTTAGTTAGTCGTGCGAGACCCGGCGCTTCGCTCCCGGGTCGTCTACCACGGCTCGGGGCGGCAATTTAGGAACACTGTACCGACAATAATGAGACCCTATCTTATGGTGTTACCGCCGACCGCCTCCGCTTCGGGTGTACACGTATTACCTACGGTGTTACGTGCGCGCCAAGTCCTCCCACGTGTTCGTAATAAACTGGCCCGCCGCCGCCGCCTCCGTGTAATCGAGGATTTCCGACCAACACGTAGCAAACGCGCGTACCTGAGACAGAAAGATTACGATCGCGACCGATCCTCCAAGAGCGAGGACCGGGCGCCCGACTTGCGCGCGAGGATGCACGTGTCCTCTAAGCGGTTACGCGTGTTGCGCCAGTTAGCAGCGGTTACTGATTACCAGTAGAAACGGGGAGAGATAATATCGCGACGTATAAAACGAACCGGCGAGCGGGTATCGTTCGCGTCGATTATCATTTAACCCTCCAGTTACGTCGAGCGCGGGGTTTTTCGAATCAACATTTCCAAAATCAGGTCCTTTCTTGTATTCCATATACTCGAATCTAATTGAATAAGGGAGATGTTTCAGTTCTCGACGCGAAAGATATAAATAATTCATCTTTTATCTTGAGAAACCCGACGCGAAATAATCTCATCGTTTTGTTACATTGTCCCAAAGTATGCGGAGTCTTCCTACTCTCCAAAAGTCAATCAGTGGATTATCACTGAAAACAGTGAGTAGTCACTGATTTACAGTTATAAGTACGCCACTGCGATTTTCAGTAGTATATTTATAACTGCAAATCAGTGACTATTCATTGTTTTCAGTGATGACTCACTGGCTGGCTTTCAGAGAGTACGACATGCGATTAATACAAACCTGAGATAAAGGAGAGACAGAAGCGTTTATTGTCACGTTATTCTAAGAGAATCCTTCCCGTTTAACGAATACATGAATTGCGTTTGCAAGTAGAAAGCACAGAGGTATCCCGACACTGTCGCGGATCAAAAGGGCAAGCGCGGGATATTTGGCCACGGGGCACACGGGAGATATCGGGGGTATCCGAGGGGTTAACGTATACGTAAGCGTATGCGGCTCCCGTAATTTTTCAAATTGCACCGCTGTCATTCACCCTCCCGACCTTACGGTCTCGCAAACGGAAACGCGCCCGCTCTCCCTCCTTGCGTCCCTATCTTATCCTCCTGCCGTCTTTCCCCGACGACCCTCCCTCCGGCTTCGCCTACTCCCGTCTTCGCCTCTCGTGCCAAATTCTCCCTCCGCTCGCCACGGCATAAGGGGAGCCTGGCTACTAACGAGAAACGAAGTTATTTGAGGGTGCTACAGAAAGGAGTCGGACAATCATAATAATCAAGTGCGATTCGCGTTTATTGTTGGCGATTATTGCTCACCACCCTCTCGGTTGGAAAGACTCCCGGCTGCCGCCGCGCCGCGCGGCAGGGCGGTGATAAATAATAACAACCGAATGAATCTTCGCACCGCCGCGCGAAATAAATAGAGTTAAAAAGTTGGCCGATAGCGAGAACTCCCGCGAGATAAGTCCCTGTGAAATATTTCGAGGTGGCTCGCTCTCCGCCCGCCCGCCCGCGACGCTTCCGTCGCGCGCCTCGTAATGGCTAAGCTCGTTTCGCCATCGGTTTTCACTTAATGAATCTTGTCCTTTTCTAGAAATTTACTACCTTTCAAATTTACGGCCTTTGCTGTTCATACACTTTCCAAGCGTGCATTATTACAATCGATAATAACGATACGTAATCGTCGACGATACGCTTTATGGCTCGTCATTTCTCTAGAAACCCCAAATTTTCCGTTGGAATCACCGAACGCCAACTGCGAACTGTGACTTCATCGAAAACTGATACGATTACCGATTGCGGACAGACTTAGACTGATCGTTTATCAATTACCTTACGCACGCCGAACGTATTAAAAATAAAAGAAGCGGGGCTGCGGGCGCGCGTAAGGCTCGTCCCCTCGTCCCGCGATTCATAATTGCGTCGGGGTTTCAATTACGTCTGTCGTCGAGAAAGATTAGCGAAACAAATTGCTTTCTCCTACCGTCGGCGCACGCACACATATCAGCGTAACTTTTTTAACATTAAAGGAAAAAACCGTTCGCCCTAGTGCCTCCGGAAAAAAAAAGAGCGCTCGTAGCTACACCGTTCCGGCACCCTCCCTGTCGCGCTACTTAATTATGCCTTGCCGACTTCGTTCAGGCCGGAGTAATCTCTTCGTCCTCCGCGTTGTTGCTTCCTCGACGCAGGCTGCGTGCACATTCTTGTCGAGATATTACCTTTTTTTTTCCCTCTTCAACGCCACGTTCCGTCACCGTCGGTTACACGCGTATTTCATCGACGTGACGTTCCTAACGCCATCCGGAACGATCTCGTTGTCTCCGAGAGAGAGAGAGACGTTCCGCGACGTCGATGGAGGCTACTTTGACTGGAAATCTGACCGATCGGCCGCAACTGGAGTTGATTAGATTCTATTTACTAGACGCGAGTTTAGTGGTTCGGTCCCCCTTCGCTTCCGTCTATCTCATCCCCTTTGTAGCAAATCAACCGGTATACGCGCGGGGGCTACGATCCCGCAGACCTTTGCTAGTCCGTCGCTAATTTAGAGGAAGAAAGCAGCCGCGTTCTATCTAGCCATTTCTCGCCAGTGTTTGCAGAACGCATTAGTTACCGGGTATTTTGATATCTAAATATTTCTCTGTATCGAAAGGTCTGTATCAAAATGTACTTGTTACCGCTCGTTATAAAAGACGAGCGGAGAAAAGCGATTCTTTTAGGGCGGAGGAGCTCCGCTTGCCCTCTCGCGGCGGCGGTGCAAGAATTTCGATCGGGGAGAAAAGAATTGTTCTTTCGTAGCGCACATCCTTCCGCGCGATAGCCCTGCATTCTTGCGCACGTCCGAGAGAACATGGCAATTTTTGGACTTTCAGGCGTGCCGTGGCGTAGATTGACAAGCGGGCAAGGGCAGCAGCCGTACCAGCGGTGGAAAATGGGGTTCGGGGAAGGGAAATAACAGGGTCCGGGACCCTATCGGCGAGGCAATCACATCCCCCTTCAAGAACACACTGGCATTCACTGAACTTTAAAATCAAATAATGCCCATTAAAATAACAATACGCGTCCCCGACGAGCAGGTTAAACATTCCCTCGCTCGGCGCCTAACCCGCTCTCGCCTACGCTCATTACCATACAGGATCGGGTTACGACAATTACGTTAAGTATCGCCGTCGCTAATACCTACCGATTCGGGTCGGAGGGGAAGAGAGCGGTCCGTCTCTCCGTTGACCCCCTAATATCTTAATCAAACCTGGAAGGCAGTTTGTTTACGCGCGCCCGTGATTTCCAGTCGTAACAGCCAATTTCGACGAGCGATACTCGCGTAATTGTTCTACGATCGCTTCGCGTTTTGCGATCGACGGTCCGTCGATCGAACGGTTGCGTTTAGGGAAAGAAGAACCGGCGAAACAGGTCTGTTCGAGATTCACCACCTGTGCGGGAGAAACACAGAGATCGTTATCGCGAGTGGTCGCTTCGCAGGATTGACATAACGTAAACGGCGGCAGGACCGTGACCTAAGATCGTTATCGTCGCGTGGCACGATGCTTATCGCGTCGTAATATATCGGTCTTACCGGGCCTCTCTTGTGCTTCTCGAGGCGGCTACGTTGATCCGGCGATTCGACCGGAGTCGCCGTAAGAACAATTTGTCGTCGCGGAAGTAAATTTGTATCTCTGTTAATTGATAAATTCGACTCTCTCGGCCTTGCTGTGTGTCACGCGAACTCGTTGTACCGATCGCACGCTCATAATGCACGGCAATACGGTGGGTTTTGCCTACAGTCGAGGGTGCCGATATTTATGATAAAACGCTTCTTTCGGCAAGTTCCCCTGAGACTGGGGAAACTGCACGCGGCGATTTATGCACGCCGGACCGAACAGTCATACGCGCTACGTCTACTGGACCACCGCGTCGATGGACTCGTATTACGATATTTTTATTATTTACCAGACAATACAAGCGCGCGCCATTTACTCTCTCTGAGAATTCGCGTGGTATGACAGCTGCAAATCACACGACTGTAGAGACCATGTAATCAGTGACTGGCCGTAAGAGAGTTCGTCAAATTCCTGCGAGTGAGAGAGAAACACAGGCTATCTCACTCTTCTACGATTCTACGATCGCAGAAAAGTGAAATGTTTCTATCTCACTCGTAGAAATTTGACGAACTCTCTTATGGCCAGTCTCTAACTACAGGGTCTCTACACGACTGAAGCACGCTTTTTTTTTTAAATAGGGAAGAAATTGACTCGGATTTCGGTGATTTTAATACGACACGTCGGATCGCAATGCCGTCATCAGCCACGCGCATCAACGAAACTGTTGCAAAAGGAATGCCTGGCTCGTTATGTAAGTTGCGTCAGAGGTGGCTTCGGCCGCATGGCGCGGCGCCGCGCTTCGTCCGTAAAAAATGACAGCCCAAAATCGTCAAGCATTGTCGAGTCATGTATACGTACGGTGCGATTATTAAGAACGAATAAAATACACCGAATCGGGGTCCGCTTTGTACGATCGAGGGCTAGCCGGACGCGATATCGAGGCCGTTTCGGAGGAGCGATTTTCTCAGCCGTTCGCGCGATCTCCACGCGGGACGAAAAGGGGAGAGACGCTCGCTCTCGGTGCGAGAAGGAGCTAAAGTTAGAATGGAAAGGTGAGTTTCCAGGCGGCTATCAAGCCGCCATGGCGACGGCGATCTAACGACTCGCGCTGACAACCGGATGCGAGGAGAGGAGAGGCCCGATACTCGCCACAGCGAGTTCCCGCATCGGTCATTAGCATGCAACTCGCGGACGTACATATTTTGGGGAGTCCTCGCGAAGAATACCAATATTCCGCTTTGACATTCCAATAAAACGCGCTCGTTTTGTTTATGAGCTTGTACGCGATGCGTGAGTGCGTGCGTGCGTGCGTGCGTGCGTGTGCGCGCGCGCACGCAACCGCACGTCCACGTCGTCACCGAGGTGGTTACATCAAAACGCATGAATGGTATTGGAGATTGAAATGGGAACGAAGAGGCAGGGAATATACGACCGCACCCACACCGATCGGTGCCAGACCGCTGAAAACGCGTTAACGAACGTCGTTCCACCCTCTCAGCCGCGTCGCGACGCAAGATGTTGAATATATACGCGTGGAGAGGACTCGTGTGCCTTCGCCAACGTCTGCCAAATCCCGTTCCCCTAACTTTATTAATTTAACACTTTACTCGGCATTTTACGTTCGAGATATGTGCCTCTCGCTTATTTTTTTTTTAAATGTGTATCTCCACGTAGTATCACTTGCAATTTAATCGTCGACACGTAGGCGATTTATCAAACACTGTCGCCGACTATTTTTTTTTTAGTATGTATTTCACGCGGAAAATGAACGAAGCTCGACAGTCGGCCACGCGGAGAGATCACGGAGATAATTGCTAAATTATGATTTCTGCGGGGGTGCGGAAGCCCGAGTCGTAACTAACGCAGCGTCGGAGGAAAGCGGCGCCGAGGAGGAAGAAGGGGAGAAAAGATACAGAACCGATCCGAGCGAGGCACACATTTCCCGCGGAGCCTCCTCTAAGCCGCCAGAGCGAGAGACGTGCGTACAAGCCCGGCTTGACACGATTTCCAATCGTGCGTATAAATGAAAAAAAAAAAAGTTTTCAAATGCCAGGGACATTACGCCTCGCGTACGGGACGTTCGTTCCGCAAGACGAGCTTCCGTTTATAAGACGATCGCTGGCCGCGATCTCGTTATTCTTGCGGCGATCCCGACGACGATTTTTTTCCGTCAATGCTCCGCTGACCCCGTCGTCGAGCTCGAGTCGTCCCGAGTACAAGTTTCGTACGAGATAAGGGAAGGGAATCGCCGTGCCGAGCCGAGGCATGCGCGCCTCGCGCCAGTCGAGGGGAAGGAACGGGTGAGAGAGAGAGAGAGAGGAGGATAGCGGAGGTGTCATCGATGCCGCGGGTATTACGGCAATGATTGGTATGCCCGGCAATCGATCTACGATCCCCCCGCGCGCGTCCTGATGCCCCGTGGTCCCTGCCCCGCCGTTTCCACGGCAGGATATCGAGAATTACCCGGGCACAATGGCATATACACGGTCTCGCATCGCGATCCGTTCACGGCTCCCGCTTGTATACGCACATAATACACATTAGGCTTGTTGGTGTGTAGTTGAAAATTGCGCCATTTCCTCGTTACGCCGCGCATCGGACCGTCCAGCCGCAAAACCGCACGGTGGTGGTGCTTTGTACCACGCGGATCCGATTGCTATATATTAAAATTATTGCTACCGCGTTCTGTATCGCGCTTATTGGGCGCTCGCATTCGTGCCCCCCCCCCCCCGTATCCCCGGGGCAAGGATCAGCGGCACCTCGGCGGTGGTTCAGAGAAAATTTGGAACGTTACGAAAGCTCGTAAAAAATATTGCTCGAAACGCGCCTCCTCGTTTCGTTGCGCCGCTTCCGTTGCGTGCGTTTCGTCCGATCCGCGCGAGGGACACGGGGGTGGAAAAAGGTACGGCTACGAGAGGCGTCGTAAAATAGTTTGGTTCGGAGCGGCGCGAGGCGATACGGCGGTAGAAGAATCCGTTACCGCCTCGTTCATCTGCCCTGCGATCTCTATTTTTACGAGCACGACTACCCGTTTCAGGGCGCAGGGTAACGGCGTGCAATGCGTCCGGTAATATATTATATTATACCCGCTGCAGTTCCTTACGTCTCTCTTAAGACGTCCGAGATCGGAACGGTGATCAGATCTCTCTCTCTCGGGGTAACAGTATCGAGGGTGGCGTAACGGTACTCTACGGCTCTCAACATCTTTCTCCCGCGACATCGGGGATAGCAACAAACGCGCCAGACATAATGCACACTTGTCCATTAATTATGCAAATGAAATTCAAACGTTATCCGATTTTGCCAGATACGAAAGATGTAATATATGTGAATGCACCCAGATAGCACAAGACACTCCTGTGATTTTGAGAATATTCTTCAAGAATACTTGAAATATTCCATTGGTCATTCTTATATATGTATTTTATGTTCGCGTGGAACATTCGACTGACACTACTATAAATCTTTTTCGAATATGAATAGAATAATCTGTCGAATATAGCGATTATACATGGTATGATCACAGGTTTCACCGCCTTTTGCATAAGATAAGTGTATTACACAATAAACAATGTGCAATACATAAACTCGATGAGTATTAAAAAATTATTCTGAACGAATATTTCAAAGACATTCTCGACGAATATTCTAAAAACGTTCTTCTTTGTTATGAATATACGATTTCGAATTGTAATAACCTACATGTATTTATACACTGACAGAAAAATTTTTTTAAACTAAGTGAATGGATTTACTTAAAATTATTTCTTTTACTGAAGCAAAAGGTTTATTCTATTTCAATAAAAATATCAATTTTCAAGTAAATCTGTGTATTATATTAAGCAAATTAATTTTAATTATTACATTTCTTTTATCAGTGTAGAATATTCGATTGGAATATTCTGAAATTAAGAATATTTGCATTCCAGAAAAAGATTCAAAGAGCTGTGTGTGTTATCTGGGCAGTTGTAACGTTACATATGTGAACGAGTAACAGAGATAAGTGATTTTAGTTGCTGAAAAGGCATTCATTAATTTCAGTTTTTTAAATAGCCCGCGCGTTACAAAAGTAACGTAAGGTTGGAGTAACATTTTTAAATGTAGTCTGCAAACGGCACATCGAGGCGACACGCTTCTTACGTATACGGCAATATGTACGCCGAGAGCAGTATATTTATCATGTAAGCGAGCAATTTAGGGAAGATCATTTTTCACCGGGTGCGACGACTTTGGATTCCGGGGTGTGTGACTCGGTGAGGGTGAATGGGGTGTTATTGGCCGGCGGGCGAACACCAGACGGACATCACCCTCCGGAGATCTTCGGCCTGACTGATGATTTTTGCTTTCAAGTATCGTATCTTGTTGATACGCCTTTTGCGATCCTGCCGTTCGATCATTCGTTGCTTTTGTATGACTGCGTCGCGATGGTGTGATTCGAGTTATATTTTCAGGAGAATCTCGAGACAAAAATCTATTATTTTACATTGGAATACTTTATCCTGAAGAATCATTGTGCAAATGAATAAACGCATTGAGGTGGTGGCACCAAATATCGCCTACCCTAATTATTTTTGGTTCCCTGTGGCCACAAAAATGGTCGAGAAAAGTTCTGATAGAGCTTAAAATGACGGACAGACATCACTTTATTTGTCACCAACCGGAAAATGTAAGCGTTTGCTAACTTGATTTTCTTCGCAAATTTTGTAACGAATTGGAAAGTGCCATTTTTTTAAACGCGTTCCTAATATGGCCTACTTGTGAGCTTACTATTAAATTAATTGTCAATACTTAGCTGACATTGTGTTTCGACGTTTAATTGCAATACCATCATTCGATTCTCCGGTTCATACTCTCTAACGTGGTACTCTTGGATTTGGAAAGAAACAAGCAATAATACAACCACGCTATTTCCCGTAAGCCCCTGTCACTAGATCAGTCGACGTCATTTTACAAAAGTGTCTTTATCGTTACAACTATATTAAAAATACCGGCGTTGCTCATAAAATAAGCTAATTATCCCACTTTGCACACAATTCGGCCCACAGTTAACAGGTATCAATATTAGTTTCGCTAAAACGGCGTTGGGAGATATTTGGTGCCACCCTATAGTCAGGATGATTCTAATTGGTTTCTTTTGCCAAAGGCAGAGTATATGCCAATTGCGCGCGAGGGTAGGCGCGTTTTCCCGCGGGTATACAGATAAAAGAACGTCAAGAAACGAAGCACGGAGAAGTAACGGCCTGTTAAAGATAAGGAAATGAGGTATCGCACTCTGCGCGATCTTGGAAAGGCCGGAAGGGTCTTTTCTTCCGCGCCCGGTGTGCCGTACCGGAGCACCCCTTGGAGGATTTCCCCCCCCCCCCCCGGTAACGTTTCGGAGCTGGCTGTTGAATACCTTTACGCTCGGACGGTCGGATGGTCAGTTGACCCTTCCTTCGATAAAACGCACCGTAACGCCGTCTACTTTTCACCGATCGATGAACCGGCGTTCTTTCTCGACATGTCTCTCGTATTTTCAAGCGCGATTGCGTGCACTCGTCGAGAAACGCGGTAGAAGATCGCGGCGTATCGCGTGAAAAAGTATTTGTTGCGTTAAGGACCGTCTACGTTGGAAGCAAGCAGTAAGAAGAAAACCATAACCTTTACTTATCAGTGTAAAAGCTGAAGTACAGGCATACTTTTTTAAAATATTTACAGCACCGGTCGAACCGCGCTCTAATTCGCCGAGAGTATAAGAAATGGAAATGATTCATTTCTTTACTCGTACTCTTACTTCTTACGCCAGGCTTACTTCATCAATTGTAGACGATCCTTCAGGGAATATAAATCTTTCGTGGCGGAATGTACTCTTGTTCGGAATTATCTGTAATAATATGTACAACTCGCGCGCACTGCCTGTCCTTCGACCGCGCTTATAAGTTAGCGCAAATTCGACGCTAGCCAGACAATTCTTATCTTAATGTAGCAAATAACTGGAGGGAGCGACGGAGAGTGCGGTAGATAACAGTGCCTACCGATCTAATCTCGCCGCTGATTTAACTCGCTTCATAATTCTTCAACCTAATCTGAATCCGCGTGTAAGCATTAGGCCTCCCTTATGGGCTTCATAAGCGCGTCTACGTCTGCATTTAATTTAATATATTCCTGTTTCCTACTGGGTCATTCAGAATATTCAGTGCTCCAGATATTTCCTGCGACACACGCAGGACAACAAACATTTTATGAAAATTACTTCCTTTTAGGAGTCTATGAAATATTTACAGATATAAAAGTTATAAAAGAATCGAAGCTCAAAGTTATAATTCCATTGTTTTTTTTTAACTCAAACGCAACACGCGGCTCGCGTTGATTTATCTCTTTTCAATGATTTTATAAAAAGTGCGAGAGGAGATCTCCTTAAATTAATATCGCACCCCGCTCACTGCTGACCAGACGCGATGCATGTATGACCGCAAAACGGCAAACTTTTTGCGGCCGATCTTGGCAGCTGGCGTTGACAGCCGATTCCGCAAAGTATACTCTGACGCGGTAACAAGGGCTCTTGGTGCGTCCAATAATTTTTAGGGTGCGACACCGAGGAGATTCGGGGATGCGCGAACCCTCAAAACGGCTGACAAGTCGAGTCTCTCCCCCCCCCCCCTCCCACTCCCGGAGTCTTCCCCCGTGTCTCTTAAAATCGCGAGATTTTCAAAACAGATGCACCCTGCCGCCGTGAAATAGCTTTTTAAACTCCTCGACCGATGTTACGCGTTATGAGGAGCAAGCGAACAACTCCCCATCTGCCCCTGAATGTTCTGATCCTGGCAGTAACAGTCTTAAAGAGCCATTTCATATTTTTCCGAGAGATATCCTGCTCGGGCGCCCCTCTACCGCGCTTCTCTCCTCGCTGTAAAGTGGCGAATATTTATGAGGAGCTTCTATAAATGACGCATACCTATGTATACCGATACCAGCCGCAGTATTCATTCGCAACTGTCTATATTTCGTGAAATATATCTTAGCGTTATACTATTAGAGACGTCGATTATAGCCTGAATTATTAGAAATACATTTTGCAGTTGCTATCGCGATTTATCACTTTATCTTATCCATTTCACTTTCTTTTATTATCACAGTATTACTGTTATTGTTAGACGCTTTTCACGCTTTCGCTTCGTCGAAAAAGAATTTCCTATTACAGTAAAAAAATTAATAATTTACGTAAGAAAATTCATTCGTTTAATTTATCTATTGTGTGATATTCACGAGGCGCGTGAGATAATAAAGACGATTACGTTATGTGTCATGTAGAACATATTGCGCGTATACGATAGGATGTGTCATCTATAAACTGTCTCTACCATGTGCCCCGCTATGTCATCAAGACCGGGCTTCTATACCGAGGACCCCAAATAAATATAGTACATATTACACTTTAGGCATTAGACCCTAATGGGATTTACGCGAATCTTAATCAGTCGTTTCGCGCGATCACGGGTAGGATGTCGTTCGCAAGGGACACATGTTACGATATCTTTGTCTACATAATGTCGACGAAAGTGAAACAAAAATGCATTTGGTTAGCTATCAGTGTAACAAGATATACACGGAAAAAATGTATCAACAATATTGGTGTAATTGAAATAAAATCGTTGTAACGACATTAGTATTAGTGAATGAAAAACATCAGAGTCGTCCTAATAATCTGGATATTTAGTTGCTTAAAATTATGCTTAAAATTAAAATCCACGGCAAATACAATTGAGCGAACTATTTGTTTGTGGCAGCCCGTGACGTTAACGTTTCATTCAAGCGACTTCATTTTTTTAAATTCAATAGCATTTTTTTCCGTGTATGTAATTGCCAACGTATCAAGATTTCGCTCATTTCTTGATTACAACGTCGGTGCGACAAAATAATTATGATATGCTGAATGTTATACTTCATTATTATAAAACAACCACATCTAATCTGTTTGTCGTTTGTGCAAATGATGTAATGTTTCCATGAAATTTTCAAGATGTACAATCAACGGTGGCAATAGGGATTCCTGTTTATTGTCGTCGATTAGTGCAAGACTTTTGCAGAGGGACCGATCATTCGAACATCATGATTTGTTACATCATCCGTCTGTCTGTCCATCAGTTCCTTGGACCAAATGAAATCTGCTGTACCGACGAACAAGGGAACAATCAAGTTCACCGGTACAACTTGAAGCCGTGCGGTGGCAGGCAAGGCTGGAGAAAGGTATCTGTAGCCTCAAGCTCTCCTTTTACGACATAAAAACGCTACGAAGGAATATGACTCGAATGTTAAGTTCGAATTACCCTTTAAATTAAAACTTGTAAAATTTTAATTACGATCTTACGAGTTGTCGAATTTTCTTCCTTTTTAACAGAGAAGATTATCGTGTTTCATCAAAGTCCCCAAGATTTATTTCGTGCAACAATCTTAAAGAGAGCATGAGTTTTCTTTAAAGTTTATTAATTACTCGTAAACGTGAGCTTTATTATGTGACAGAAGAAAAAAAATAAAATGCATAATGCTATGACACATTTTTCCTATTGTACACTTTACGATAAGACGGCACCTACGCTCTCCGGATAAAAGATCCAAATTTCTTAATTAAGCTGTAAAAAATGCCTCGTTAGGGCGCCAAGTGATCGTAATGGAGGCGGTTTTACAACGCTCAATCTCGGAAACGCCGTTCGTGCTTCGGTACTGCGTGTCACGCAATTACACCCCAGCCTTCCCGGCACGGCGGTGTCGCAGCGGGGTATTCCGGGCGATGAAAGGGGGGAACGTGTAATCACGCTAATTGAGTGTAGATAGGCCTCGTTGACGACTCCTTCATTACGCCGCAAGAAGGGTCCTGACCGCACAATTACCCACTAAGTTCAGCGCTTGTCATCCTTCTGTGCCGCGGCGCGAAGCGACGTTTCCGATATCGGCGACGAGCCACGGATATCGAGAGCGAGATCGCGGAGGCTGTTTCGCTTCGACGCCAATTTTTCGGAAAGCGGAGAATACACCTCTCTACAGGACATGTCCTTGGCTATTTCGTCAATTGTTCAATCTTACGCTCAAGTATCGTCTCGAGACAATGTCAGGCTGGTGATACATTTGTCGTGCGACAAATTTTTCCAAGCATGTTGATTGGTTCTGGAATAGTAAAGTTGTCGAGTATCCAAAAATCAGGGTTGGGAAACTTACTTTATAAAAGTATCTAGTTAGTTTTTTCGCTAAAAATGTAACGACTCGTTACTTTGCAGTTACTTTCTTTGAATTGTGTCGCTAAAGGCGTTTATGCGCAAATGCAAAGTCTAATGCGATCTGTGGAGGTTTAAAATATGCACAGAGTGTTACGTAATACCCGCCTCACCTCTTATTTACGGATAGAGCGGACTAGACCGAGTCGAAAAGTCCTCTACCATTTTGCAATTTTCGTTATGGTTAACGAGTTATTAATTAATAAACATCGCTGTCTTAGCCCGGCCTACCGCCCAATTCAAGCGCGCGGCGAGATGCGGCCGCCCCGCGATCGGCGTTGCTAGGCGCGCGGGGAGTTGTTTGTTATACTTAGCCGTTGCCGTATGTCATAACAATTCCCCACGCGGGATGCGGCCGCATCTCACCGCGAGCTTGAATTGGGTGGCCGGGCTAAGACAGCGATTTTTAATAATTAATAACTCGTTGACTATTGCGAAAATTGCAAAATGGTAGAGGATTTTTCGACTCAGTCTAATCCGCTCTGTCCGTAAATAAGAGGCGAGGCGGGTGTTACATAACACTCTGTATAAAGTAACTATTAATGTAACTGAGTTAAGTTACAGTTACAGATGGAGAGAAAGTACCGGAGTAAATTTAGAGTTACCAAAAAAATAATAATAACTGTAACTGTAACTTCGTTACAAGTAACGAGTTACTTCCCAACTCTGTTAAAAATTTTCTATTCTGCAGCCAATCAACGTACTTGAAAAATGTGTCGTACGACAAATGTAATACCAGCCTTTAACGTTTATCTTTGTTGCAGCAAAGCCGTGAGTAGGTGTCTCGCGTGTCTATCCGTTATCGCACACGACGATGCGAATCGTTCCACGTAAGACCCTAATTTATTAGAAAAATGGTCAGATTCACGGAGGCTTTCCTTATTAAGTTCACACTTTTTGCGAAACCTCTCGCAGGGGCGAAACACCTCTCGGGAATACCAATGAGTTACCGGTTACCGGGATGTCAGTCCGCGGGATGGCAAACGAAGAAGGGGAAGGCGTAGGACGTAAGGGCTCGTTCGATCCGTAAGAAGGGTGTTGTCGGGGCTTAAGAGTCGATTCGTGCCTTTGAATGGTACAAGCAGGCGGGGATGTTGATCTCCGCGACGCGAGGCACGCGAGCTCCCGCGGCGTGATTGATCACCGGTGTCTCCCATTTCGTCACTTTCGTCGATTCTGCTATTTAGTCTTCGGACTAAATGAACCCACGATACTCCCCGTGCAACATCGTCGGCTCTGACAGTGACAGGTTCGCGCAAGTTTCGCAAGTTAAGAGGAATCGCATCGATGCGAGAGGAAAAGAGAGACGGAGAGATTTTCTTTTCGATACCGGTATCTCTCCCAGAGAACTGTCGTCTCGTAACATATCAGTCATCTCGGCGAATCGCGGGCGCAACGGCGGGTGACATAAATTCACTAGCGCCGGTGACTTCGGGGGGGGCGGCGTGTCCGAATTTGAGCGAAAACAGAAGTCGAGGAAATAGCGGGCGCGATACGGGGAAGAGGGGAGGGGGGGAGAGTACCAGCTGGCTCTGTCTTGTCGGAGGCATTAATCATCCAAGTATCTAAATGACGGGATTCCGATGTATTACCATATAAATGACATCATATTTCTGGTCAGGTTTCCCCAGTTTGTCGGGTCGCTTCGACGTGATGTATGGACGACGGCATATTGGCGGGACCGACCCACCCGCTCTACACGTCACCCCTATCGGCTCGGACTCTTACGCTATCGTTCCGCCTATCGCCTATTGTCCTACGTCACCTCGTTTCTCGCCGTTTCGTCCCGGCCCCGCTGAAAGCGCGCGATCAACGAGCCGATCTTACGCGGTCGCGCGTAAACGAGTCGTCCAGAGCGGCAAGTCACGCCGCCGTAAGCGGCCGATCGTCACTCGTAAAGGAGAGGACTCGTCGCTTCCTCGTCCCGCGCGCGCGGACGAAATCGAGATTAGTTTTCGACTTGATGGCGATACGCAATTATGCATCAACCCCGGGTACGGCGTACGCATGCACCGCAAACTGGCCCGGCCAAGCGGCCCGGCGCGGGTACATTTCAATTATTAGAGGGAATTACTACGAGCGTCCATCATCTTCTATACTTATTTTCTGCTCACGACCACTACGACCACCGCCGCGGCAAAGACTAAGCCCGGCTCTATGTTTCGCCATGGAGATGATCCTATGAGGTTATATGCGAGGTAGGCATCATCAGAGCGCATCATCAGAGCGGTGAGAAAATAGCCTTCAATTGTGATTACAGGGGCGGCTCGGGTTCGCCTTGGCTTCGCTCACTGACTGAATCCGTCCGTCCGTCCGTTCCTTCGTTCGTACCTCGGCAGAGTTACGTTGCACGCATCCGCGTGTGGGAAGGTACCGCGATTTAAGTAATATCGCTCGATATACACCGCCCGCCGCGCTTTCCTCTCGCGAATCTTATCACGAGCGAGCTCCGGCGCGCGATTCCCCCCTCGGGAGAAGGAAATGCAGACAGGGAGAAGCAACGATTGCCAATTTTTCCCCGCGGGTAACGGTAATTCGTCGAAATTTCGCATATCGAGGAACGTAACGTCAAGTGGCTTTCTCGAAAGCGCGAAGGGCACGACGACGGGCGCGGCAAGAAAGTTACAAGTATGACTAAGCAAGAAGGTAAGGAGGATGTGACACAATGACTCCCATCGGAGTGATGCCGTAATGAAGCTCCTTGCGCGGTATGCCTGGACCCGCCGCTTCCTTCGCTCCCCAGGCGTACCGCATTACTAGATTAGACGGAGACCCTTAGTGAGTGCACTATTCCCTTAATCCCAGCGATACTTTCCAAAGTGCGTCTTATATAATAAACAAAGGCGACTTCTCTCTGTAAGGTGAACGTACGGACCGGTCGGGTAAGCGGCAAGGATCCGGTAACACGCGAAATTACGCGTGAGATATGTACGGCGATATGTACGACGAGCAAGGTCGGTTAATCTCGCGATTCGCGCAACACACGGTTGGATGTAGCTCGCCGCGCGCGCGCGCGAGCGTTATAGCGAGTGCAATGGTGAAATCGTAAGACGCTCGGGAATTCGCAGAGGCGAGCAAGTGGACTTTCGCGCGGAATTAAGTTTTCTCTAATGCCTCTTGTTCTCGCGGGCCTAATGCGCCGTTTAAGCCGCGGTGAGAGACTTCGGGTTAATGCTCAGCGCTCGGATTTGCGCGAGGACTTTCCTAGTAAGCCGGCTAACGCAACTTCGTGGCATAAAAATAGAGACCCCTTAAGACTCTCGTCTGGCAAACGCGTCCTTATACGTTACTTTCAGCGAAATTCTCTTTGTCAGGAGAAACCGTTGTACTCTTATCCTCGCCAATTTATTCGATTCGCGCAGAGAGAGAGAGAGAGAGAGGGGGGGAGGGAGGGAAAGGGAGCTTGACGAGGGCGATTTCTACAAAAATACACTGCTAACCGAACGCAAAATGAAGGTCGAAGACTAAGAACGGGTTGGCACATCGCTGCATGTCAAGAGGAGCCTGATCAGCGGTTTGTATTTCGCTCGCGCACCATCGGCCGAGTGAAAGGAAACGGACAGAAACGCGCGCGCGCGCGGGTTAAATTAATTACAGAGGCAAGAACGCGAGCAAAACGCGATCATAAACAAGTGGTATGACCGACCGATCATTAGCTCGATAATCTTGATAATGATGCGCGATGCTCGCGTCGATGCACGTGCACTCGCCGCGCCGACACTTTTGCCGCCCTTTCCCGCGAATCCGCGGGGCGCCTGACGAAGAGCCGCGCTCCTCCCCGAACGCGAACATTTGAACGATCCGTTGAGCAGTTTGCGTTACAAGAATTGATACGTCGGACTGATAATGTTCAACATGTTCCAAACTACGACCACATTCAACTCGGATCGCAGCGGGCCGCGGCGAGTCGGCATAGACATAGTAAGAATAGACTGCGCGTTCCCTACCTCACCCGTGTGAAAATATGTAGTGTAGTAAGAGTGTCGCTGAACGAGTGTCAACAATAGTCGCAAAGATTCGCGATAGCGTCAAATCGATCGCAGGCCACAATGGATGGCCTGCCCGGCGATTATTAATCTTTCTACAACTTTGCCCCCAATTTTTTAATTTACTGTCTTTACATTGCCGTTTGCTCAGTGAAAGCGCTCGATTGATGATATTCTTGTCATCTTTATTAATTTTAATACGCTTCTGGCCACAACAGAGGGTTTGCACGGACAAAGGCTATTACCTTCTTTTCTGCACTAACAATAAGATTGCCTTCGGCTCCCATTTTCTACGTTGTTATACATTAATACAAAGCATTAATAAGAAAATTCACTATGGATCAGCTAGCTGCTAGCAACACAAGGCAAATCACTTTTAGCACCAACGTACTATGATTAGCTGGTCTCATGCGACACGCTTGTCGCAGTCGCAGAAAGTTGAAGTTGGTTCAACTCCGTGCGACAGGAACTTCTGCGACCGCGACAGCCTTACGACCAAAAACAATATACTTACATTTTCGTACGACATGCGGAGCAGCCTGTGCGACTATTGTCGACGAGGCTTATATATTATACGTCTATGGTCGTCGGCGAGCCGTTGCAAGTCCGGCTGATATTAATTCTCTCCTCCTAGACTAGAAGAAAATTCGGCAGATAGGACGCGGATAAGAACGGAGGGAGGATCCGGTTTGTGTTTGTGACGAAACGTAGATCTAACGACCCGGTAACATACGGAGGTAACTCGAGACTGCGGCAGACGATGATATCGTCTCTGACATCTATGTCAGCGAGTCAAGAACAACGGCTCGTTCGAGATCCTCGCGTGTACCTACCGGGTGACGAAACAAGATCGTGCACGCTACGCCGGATAATTGCGAAGTACCGCGATCGGCAACGCGGACTCGATGATCTTCGGGCCTGATGATTTTTCAGCGACGTCGCGAAACGCCATTTCGATTTTTTTTTAGATGTAACTGTATGTTAGCAACGGACCCACGTTCGCAATTGCATCCGCGGGAAATTGATGCCAGCGTAAATCAGCCACGACGTGGGCAAATATATTGAAATTTTCGGTACGAGAACTAAGGAAGACGTACTAAAGTAATATGACGCGTGGAGATATGGCGAGTTGGTACATGTTGTACGTAATAAAAGAATAAACTCGTTGGTATATAGGATCGTAAAGTTGCCGCTGGCTTACGCGCGCGCGAGTTCGTACGATGTAACGTGGGGCCCCTCCACCGAGGCTGGTGAATACGCAATATCGCCTTATCTTAGTGTCACGTTCATTATTTCAATGCCGTTAAGGTTCACCACGTTAATACCTACGGCGCTAATTTCACAATGGCTTATTATTCGTCTAACTATTGCACGTTGTGTGGAAGAGATTACATCTCGTAAAAGAAAACAAAAAGAACGTGTTTTACGTACAAGCTCGGCTCGACGAGGCGGAAAGGTGGTCGCGTGTCTTACGGTTTCCTCGGGGAAAAATAAAACGCGCAAAATATGAGCGCGACAGAGGTACGGAGAGTAGAAGCGATAAAAAGGCGAATCTACCGGCGCTTCGTTGGTCACATTCGCGCACTCGAGTACCGAGAGCTTCGGACTGGCGATTTCGAAAAAAAAAGAGAAAAGAAAAATGAAAAGAGAGAACGCGCTCTCGTCTCTCGCGAGCGTCCAGTCCGGTGGCGAGGCGCGAACCGCGAGACCGGTGCTGTCTCCGCTCCGCTCCGGCTCCGTCCGGCTGTCCGTCATCGTTTCTCGGAAACACGGGAGAAGTGTCTGTTCGTACCTTGAAAAATCTGCGCGAGGAGGACGACGGCGACCGCGGCGGCGGCGGCGGCGGCGGCGGCGGCGACGGCGGCGGCGGAACCCGTTGTCTTTGTGGCTACCGTTTTCCGAGAATAGTTTTAGTTACTTTTAGTTTTGCTTGCGTCCCTCGGACGTCATCGCGTCAGCACACGAGTGTTGCGACGCCTCGTCTCTCGAGCGGCGAATAATAATGGCAATCTATAATAATTTCCAGTCGCGATGGCAAATCGCAGATAGATAATAGATCGTGAGTAAAACCGATCGGCCCAACAGATCCGAGCGGATCGACCTGCGCCGAGCGAACGCCGCTAAATCAACACCGGCCGATCCGACTCGCCGGAGCGTAGGCCGGTCAATTATTTGCTCCGAGATTTATGAGTTTGCGCGAGGCCGACAGCGCGGGCTTCTTCGTACGGACGGAGCGTATGGGAGATCGGCTTGACTTTCCTCCCTCCCGATCGGAGCCGCGCGTCTGCGTCGAGTTCATTTATCTCGAACGCGCGCTGTAACGCGCGTCCAAGAATCACTTTTCGCGTTATTAATTGCAGGTTCCCGTACAATTTCTCAATAACTCACGTACGTAATTACCTATTCCGAGTGTCAGCCACGTTACCCTCCTGACCTCTTACCTGCCCGCGGTGGAAGGATCGTTTTGATTCATGACACGGTTTACCCCAGGCCCCTCACGATTCAGGAAAGTGAATGTATTCACCGCGCGGAAAAAGCGACTATTACGCATTTTGTAGTTAAAAATCTTCCTAGTTTTCAGGAAAAATCTAATAAAGAAAGCGGATCGAGCGACCGAAAAGCATAAGTTGGTAATTCAGATATATCGCCGCGCGCGCTAAGATCCGTAAAGCGGGAGCGGAGGCTCGAATTACGGGGAAGAAAGTTTTTATAGTATTTTTATGTCGTATACACGGAGTCATGGGGGTATCTTGGTCCACATAAAAGAGAACGCACGCCCCCCTCCCCTGGTTTCGTCTTATATTCTGCAACTTAAACAAATTAAAGCGTCGCGGTTTCTTTACGATAATCCTCGACGTACGGTAACTACGATACAAATCGCAATGAATCTTTAATTCCTTCGACGACATCCTACGGTTTTTTCCGACGCTAGAATCACGACACTCGGTCCCGTCAACGCCACGTGCTTTGTACTTCTGGCAATTATGACGCGATCCTGGCGCGGCGGGGATCATTTGGTTCCGAAATGGGATCCGAAGAGGCTGGCACGAGGGGAAGGGCTGGTGCGCGGTACGAGACCTCCGGGGCCGTAGTTTTAGGGGCGAGCCGGCCGCTTATTGCTCCCCGAGTGGCCGCAAAACGAAGTTTGATCAAATTCTACTGCGCCGGCATAAAACTGACCGGCCGGCTGGCCGGCACGTCGGGTTATGGACTCGATAAATGATTCATCCACATCTTGGATACGAGACGATCGCGATACGTACACACGGATGCACCGGATCTCTCTCAAGTATCGCTCTCGTCCGCGCTCGAATAACGCGCCGGCGAAGAAGATGGGAGAGAAAAGCGACCCTCGTAAGCGACACCGTAGCGGCTCCTTTACGACCGTATACATCTTGAGTTAAGTCGGAGAGTTCCGACCGAAAATAATACGAACGCGCCTTGTAACGCGATGGCGTGGCGCATCGCGCGTGCAGTCCTCGCGTAACGAATCTCGTGAGGTATTTGTCAGTTTCTTCTTTCCGCTCGCGAAAATCGCGCTCCTAAATTGAACGCGCACCTAGCCACGAGTCCGCGCAGGCCGCGCGCACCGCAGCACGGTCGGAGGCGGTCCAGCCGGCGACCTTGCCTTGAGAAATGTACGATATTCTTTTCAATAAAGCCGAACATCCATCAGACTTTGATGCGCGACTGGCTCGGGGCCCGTCCATTGCTCGCGGACAATCTTGCAGAAACAATTCCGCAAGATGTACCGAATGCGACAACCTCCGGCCATCGGGATCCCGGGATTACCGAGCTGACCATCTCCTTTGCATAATGACGCGTCGACCCTACCCCCACGGCCCTATCGAGCCACGTTCGTTCGCTCACCCTTCGCCCGAAAACGCGCGTCCCCGGTCACACGCACGCGCCACCACCCACGACCACTGACATTTCAAGAAGTGCAATAACAATAATATCTATATATGATGGCTGGCCAGAAGAGCTCGCGTCGATATTTTCCGTCGGCGTTGCACGTGAATTTCATACATAAGAATGCCCGCTCAACCGCCGGATCAACATTCAATTGTATCGAAATTACGGGCGAGTCTTACTTTTCCGCGCCGCGCCCTGAATCCAGGCTGAATTTGATACGCGCTTGGAAATATCTCTCGCGACCTTTGACTCTTTAGGCTTTATCCAGCGCCAAATTTTGCCAATGTAACCACGTAAAGGCACAAGAGCGCACAGAAACCGAGTAAAGGCCATTCTACAATTGCGTAAACGTAGCTGTGGTGTCAATCTTTCGGGCTTAATACACTCACCCGCAAAAAAATGGGCCACCACATTTTAACTCAATTTTTAAACATTTTTCAATAGCGATAACTCGGCGAAAAATCATCGTAGAAAAATGATTAAAAAAGCATTTTGAAGCTTGAAGTTTCAACTTTGAAATGCTGTCAACAATTCTTTAAAATTCGTTTATCTTCCTTGTTCTATGCTTTAAAAAAGAACACATTGTTTTTTTCTTAGAATTACGTATTTTTGACGCTCTGTGGCTGGATAAAAAAATTTGTCTCGAAAATACCATCTCAAATTTCATAAACTACAACTCTTTGCCTACAAAACGCTTTTTGAAAAATTGTCCTACGATGTTTTTTGACCGAGATATACGATTTTGAAGCTAAACCTGTACTTTTTAGAAATGTTGTCGATACTCTGCGAAAACTCATCGTAGACAAATGATTAAAAAAGCATTTTGAAGCTTGACGTTTCAATTTTAACGTGCTCTAGATGTCCTTTTAAAATTCCTTTATTTTCCTTGTTCGCTGCTATAAAAAAAGAACACATTTTTTTTCCTTAAAATTACGTATTTTTGATGCTCTGTAGTTGGGTAAAAAAATTTCTCTCGACAATATCATCTCAAATTCCATAAACTACAACTTCTTGGCTACAAAACGCTTTTTTAATCATTTGTCTACGATGAGTTTTTACCGAGTATCGACAACATTTCTGAAAAGTACAGGTTTAGCTTCAAAATCGTATATCTCGGTCAAAAAACATCGTAGGACAATTTTTCAAAAAGCGTTTTGTAGGCAAAGAGTTGTAGTTTATGAAATTTGAGATGGTATTTTCGAGACAAATTTTTTTATCCAGCCACAGAGCGTCAAAAATACGTAATTCTAAGAAAAAAAACAATGTGTTCTTTTTTAAAGCATAGAACAAGGAAGATAAACTAATTTTAAAGAATTGTTGACAGCATTTCAAAGTTGAAACTTTAAGCTTCAAAATGCTTTTTTAATCATTTGTCTACGATGATTTTTCGCCGAGTTATCGCTATTGAAAAATGTTGAAAAATTGGGCTAAAATGTGGTGGCCCATTTTTTTGCGGGTGAGTGTAGTATCCGCACAAAAATGTCCGTAATGCATTAACCTAAAAATAAACTTGTACCGACGCACAAAAATATCATAAGCAAAACATAAAGAAGACCTTTTAACTGCTAAAATACTTATTTGGCCACTTGTCTTTTTATATTCACCCAGCATTAAATTTGTGCAAATAGAATCACGGCGATTCCGCTCTCATCTAACGCTAACCTGTGCTCTGATTGGTTATCATTCACTTCAATTACGACGTATCTTACTCTATTGTTGTACAACACTTGCTACCACTTCTACTCCTACAACCCTACAACTACGTTTACGCAATTGTAGAATGGCCTTAAAGGATCGTCTACGATAGATGAAGTAAGAGTAAAGAAATGAGTCGTTTCCATTTCTTACACTCTCGGCGAATTAGAGCGCAGTTTGACCGGTTAAAAAAATGATACCCGCACTTTAGCTTTTACACTGATAAGTAAAGGTTATGGTTTTCTTACTTCCAATGTAGACGGCCCTACGCTGTATCGACGTCCCGTCGCTTCTTCTCGGATAGCGAAAATGTAAATGACGAATTATACTCGGTTAGTTGCCGTGCTCGAAAATTATAGGCGGCGCGGCAACTTTGCGCGACCTGTTATTCTTTCCCCTAATTTAAATGTCAAAGAAAATTGTTTGATTATTTGCTATGCAAATGGAATTGTTTAAGATGAAACTGACTTAAACCGATGCGGCGGGATCGGGGTTTAACGGGGAGGAAGCTCGGATAATTCGGACGCGATAATTGGATCAAGAAGTCGGATCGAGGAGCGATCCTCCTTCGGTATTCCGCGGGGGACACCGGCTCCGTTTTAATTATGCTCCTCGAATTTAGATCGCGAGCCCCCGATAATGGCGCGATCCACCCAGTGCGATGCGTAACACGCTTTCTCGCAACTGTTTAACTTTTTGCGTTCTCTCCGTGTAAGTGTGTTTAAAAAGTTAAGTCCCCTATTATGAGATAGTAAGTTTTCAACGTCCAAATTCAATCCCAACGGTCTAACGTTCAATTTTCCACTAAACGGATTTCATAATAGAAATAAGGCTCCAATATAAACAAATATAGATTTAAAGAATGTCGGCAGTTGAGATAAAACGAAGACTATAGGCGATGTGAGCCGTCACCAGATCGAAGGCGATTAATTATATACAAAAGTCTTGGTATAAAAATATATTAGAAAACGGATAACATTGAACGTTTCACAGTGTATCGTAGTTCTTTCTACACATCAATTTTTCATATTATACCGCTACATCTCTGTCGCTCTTTCCAGACCACTATACAACCCTGCGATACCGAAAGAAGTGTACGACTATATAATTGACGAGGCAACTTTTACACCATTTTGACCTGGAGAAATTACAAGTGACCATTCGATACTTTTACACACAACGACCCTTCTTTCATAATGACTCATCGCTTTAATTTTAGACTAGGTATTTTCACTTTACAATGTATTGCTGAAGAGGGTCACATTTGTAGACCGAAAGACTACCAAGACTTTTGTATGCAATTAATCACCTTCGATCTCGTGACGGCTCACATTGCCCGTATTCTTCGTTTTGTATTAACTACCGACATTGTTTTTTAAATTTAAACAGATTTCACTCCAAGGGCAGCAGGAAATTCGTGCTGGAACCAACGGATGATGCCTATTAATTTAGCAGAAACTTCGCTGTCCCATAGGAGCATATCTCGTAATAGGGGACTTTTCTCTATACGTTTACATACACATTTCGTGAAACGTGAGATACGAAGTGTTCAATGAAACGATTAAAAAATCTTAAAAAATATATATCGAGTTCTAAAAGTATCAAGTTCATCGAATCGATTAATAGATAACACAGCGAGGATCGATCGTTGACATTCTTGCTGCTCATCGGGGACTCCGTTATATCGCGAAGAAGAGCTTCTCGAGGGTACAAGCGACAGTCACCCTTTCGACCGCTTTCTCGACTACCGCCCATTTCTCTCACTCGAGAGCACTCGGCGCAATCTGCTGCGCGGAATTTGCATACATAAGCTATTAAGCAGCTCTTTTCATTTCCTCCCGTTTATGACAGTTTAGTTAGAATAATGCTTTACAAGATTGCCCCGCGAACAACGTTTCTCATAATGACATTTCTCTACCCAGTTTACCTGATTAATACCCGCCCGACCTCGTCGTCGTCGGCCGTCAACGTGTCACTCGATGTTCTCATGCGTGCGACGTCAAAACAGTCGCTGTACGCTTATGCAGGATTGGCTGGAAAAATCCAGGGGGTAGAAAAAAACCATGGTAAATGCCAGTCTTTACCGTCCCGGACTTTATCCAATGGAATAAATTGGTAAAAATGATAAAAATAACTGATATCTAATTAAAATATATTTATATAAAAAATTAATATTTTTTATAGTCTTTATAAAAAAGATGGTTGTTTTAAATACTAAATCATATTAATCACTGTTTAAAAAAAACAATATAATAAGTTTTTTAAATTAAAAAACATTGTTTTATTGAAATTAATATATATTTTTGAAACGAGAACACGAAATTGTATATTAATTTTTAGTTTATGCGGGAAACAATACTTTTTTGCAGTGCCTTCTAAAAGTTTTCTACTTATCTTATCGTCTTTAATAGAGATGACTATGCCGGCTTTTTTCCGGAAAATATCTGCTTTTACCACTGACATGGACTTTATTTTAAAAATGTGGAATTTTACCAACCCTGCGCTCATGTGCGTCGATCTTACAGTCAAAATTATTTTTCTAACCTTTTTCAAATTTTCTATTTGACCAAACGTATGAATTACTCTCTAAAACTCGGTACATTATCACTGAAAACTTGTGACTGCTTTCAGTGATAATCCATTGATCGACTTTTAGAGAGTAGGCTTTTTATGTCGACAAGACAGAGAGAAAGAGAGGAGAGGACTGTCAGAGCATCGCGGCAATACAAGAGATACGCGAATTCGCGTTTAAACCCGATGCGATATTTACCGATATTTTCAATAATTCAGTGACATAACACTGTATTATGTAATTTATGGCCCATTGCTTATGAATAACCGTTCCGCCCGTAGCGCATATGTATCCCACAGCCCTAAGTAAGATTTATATCGCTGTCGCTTGTGCGCCGCCGGCACCTCTCCTTTTTCCGCCAAGGAAAAAGGAACAACGGCGACTCTATATAACCCGCTATCGCAAAATTTTATTTCAATTCTCACAAGTACGCACGCCGAATTTTATTACGAATCGATTGGCGATCGTTCGAGACTCGAAGGCGACAGCGCAACTAATTTGACACCCCGTGACTCAATGTCCTATATCAATTGTAATTAATTAAACGATTAGTCATGTAATCCGGTGTAGCGTTATGGAGATACAGAATCGACCGGCGCAAGCAAGAAACGTGGATATTAGTCTTAGCGGGGCGGTCCATGCGAATTAAAGAACCTTCTCCGTTTTATTGCAGCATTTTTAATTACCGTGAAACGGCCGGAAATTTTTTTTCCTCCCTACGAGACTACCGGTCGTCCCACGTGCAACCGTCGGCCGGTTCGTGCTCCCTTTACGAGCTGCGAGAAAACGCGGGGTGCTAATTAAACGAAGCGTTTGGAATGCCTGGGCGCATTCGATCGGACGAAAGGGGATGCTTTCGCTCGAGTACCTTTCTATTCTTTTATCAAAATCGCATTCTTTCGCCCGGGAAAACCTATTCGAAGAGACGAGGCAAGATATCGTACGTATACCTCTTGAATATAAATACAGAGCGAAAAATGTGTGTCCGCAATAGAAGCGGCCACGGCGCGTCTTTTTCCGCGTTTTAAATACGTAATTTAAGTCGGCGCGCGCGCACGAGTCCCTCTCTTTTTTTCTTTTTTTATCGCGACCATTCAAAAGTTTGAGAAAGTGTTTCCGCATATTTGCAATTCTACACGTGCTTTTTACATCAGTCACTCAAACTCTGAGAGCATTTGTTGTCATATCGACTATAATTATAGATTCTACGCGGTGGGCTTCATTATATCGAGTAGCGATGGACGGTGGCAATTGTGTTTCTCTATTTAAATATCACAGACTAAAAGAATAATGTCGAAAAGTCGCCTCTTCTCGGTATTTTCTCTGAACCCTATTTAAGTTGACGACGAAAGTAATTGTGAGACAACGTGGCATTTCGAAGAATTTCGTGAGTTTCTTGAAATTTTAATATCTTACTAATAAAATGTACGGTTTGAAATTTTATCATGCATTTGTAACAATAGAACGATTGTAATTGTGGGACAACATGGCATTACAAAGAATTTTATGAACATTTTTTGAAATTTTATCATACATTTTACTAGTAAATTTCAAAATTTTTACTAGTAAAACGTATGACAAAATTAAAAATCGTACATTATACGATTTTAAAAGACTCTCATAAAATTCTTCGAAATGCCACACGTTGTCCCACAATTACAATTGTCCTATTGTTTTATATCTGAGAGTCCAGCAGAGTTTCTTGTACTAGTTACTAGTAAAATGTATATGATAAAATTTCAAAACACTCATAAAATTCTTCGAAATGCCACGTTGCCCCGCGTTGCATGATTTTTGGGATAAATTGTAGGAGAAAATTCTCTCCGTGTATCGCGAAAGGTATCGGCGCGCAGTGGCTAATATTGAATAAAGATGTGTACATAGAAATAGTATTGCACGAAGATTCATATTACATTATTGCGCAGCATTACCGTCATGGACATTTCTATTGTGTGATTTATTTAAAGACCTGCGGTCGACTTGACGCGTGTCGTTAATGGAATACAAGTTAAGTTAAGAAAAGATATCGTCGTTGTTACATAGACTCGAGCTGCTCAGGGAATGCTTTCCAATTAAACCGACGTAATATATGCATCGAGTTTCTGTCTTGTGGCAAAAGGCGCGGGAGAAGCTGTAAGGAGACGATGGCCGAGGGTTTGATTCAAGATGAGACGTCAAATGTTACCGCTTCCAAGGGTGGAGGCAAAATTCTCGGTGTCAATTCTCAGAGCAATCTGCCGATGCAGATTAGGACGCTCCCGGTCTTAGTTTGATCCCGTATAAGATCCGCCCGCCCCCTCCCTCGCACGCCGAGATTAATTGGGGTGAATTGTCCTGCCGCGCCCGTTAATGTTACGAGTTTAATCCGCAAATAAAAGTCTTGCCCGATAGCCATTTCTCGGTTTACCGCGTAGTCGGTTTTTCCCACCCGACTGTCCGAAACTGTTTCATAATGTTGTTCCCACCTTATTTACAATAAAGTAGGCAAGCAGCGAGAGAGAGAGAGTGTATTTCTCTATATGCTTCGGTGGTCGAATTGGTTGAGATACTCGCCCAGAGTGAAGGGATGTCCAGGTTCAAACCCTGGCTGAGGTAATATTTTTCGCAATAAATTTTCCGTAATAAATTTTCCGTATTACTAAAATTGCCAGACACGGCCAATAAAAATCACTTATGTTGTTAATTACTGCTGGCGACTTTTACGAATATTCTCATTAGTATTTCTTTATCAGGAGATTAATCAGGAAGAAAAATCGCTGGGGTCTCGATGGCTTACAAACGAGGGGTAAATCGCTGACCAAAATCATGTACACCAATGCCTGCTAATGCCCAGCGGGCATTACTTTATCTTACTATCTTGTTTTATATTTTTAATGCCCCAGCAAGGCCTGATGCCCAAAAAATGTCTAGTAATGCCCTCGGCGGTTTACCCCTCGCTTTCAAAGTGTTAAGTCAGAGCACCATCGAGTAAAATTTGCGTTTTCGCTGTAATTACATACGCACATTTGTTATCGATTATTACAGTTGAAAATATATCGATATCGATTTTTGCCATTCGTGAACTTGCGTTTCTTACACGCAGTCAGTTGATGCTACAAATTTCTTAAAGCTATTCAAGAAAATATGGATGGATAGGCTATGAAAGATTAAAACCGATACATTCTAAAAATTAATGTAATTAATAATGGCTGTGTTTTTATAAGACAAATTATTTGGAGTACGCGAGATAATCGTGAAACGCCTCCTTTTGGTTTCGCACATGCGTATTGAAAAAGAAAAATCGAGTTACGTCTCTCTGAACTATTTTGACAAATGTCAGGATTAAATGATAATTAATTAAATTGCAACTAATTAACTTAGTCGATCACAGCCCATCCATTTCAAGTAATAAATCCATGAGATATCACATTTTCCCGTTCTCAAGCTAATAATTTTACAAGCGACTATATTTCGCGCGCGTCTACATGGAGAGAATTTTCTCTTGAAATTCATCCTGAAAATCATGTAATCGTGGGACGATTTGGCATTTTGGAGAATTTTATGCGAGTTTTTTGGAAACTTCACCATACGTTTTACTACACTGATAAAAAATATTTTAATAAAAAAAAATTACTTTACTCCAGAAAATTATTCATTGGGTGGCTCCTAATAGCTTATTAACTTAAATTTAAAAATAACCAACAAATTAAAACATGCATTTCTTTAATTTAAGTACTTTTTAAATATCAAACAGTAGATAATTTTAAATTGAAAAAATTTCACTTTAATTCTATAAAATGTTTACTAAGCTATAAGTTTTACAGCGAAGAAAATTGGATTTCTTATTTGACAAAAACAATGATTTCATTTAATAAATAGTATTCTCTATCTCATGAAATCTTTAGTTGAATGTAGAAAATGTAATGATTTAAATTAATTTACTCAATACAATACACTGATTTACTTGAAATTTGATATTTTTTATTCAAATAGAATAAATATTTACCTTAGTAAAAAACACAATTTTAAGTAAATCTATTTATTTAGTTTAAAAAATTTTCTTGTCAGTGTAGCAAAATGTGTACGAAGTATAATTACTAGTTGTCCAAAATGCCACGTTGTCCCACGATTACATGACTTTCGGGATAAACTGGAAGAGAAAATCCCGAGGGGGAAACCACTGACCAAAATCTTGCACACCAATGCCCATTAATGCCCAGTGGGCATTGCTTTATCTTATTTATCTCGTTCTATCTTATTTTATCTTTGCCCCAGCAATACCCAAACTAATGCCCAAAAAAATGCCCACTTTGGTGAGCGGTTTCCCCTTCGTATTTAAGGGGATGCTGGAGTGATTCTGCACTTTCGCACCTTTTGCACTTAAAACTGTCTGTTTCGTGGAAAGATTTGTGTAATACACAAATTAAATGGCACGTGTACAGATGATCGAAAGCAGCTTGCTATTCCGGCTAAATTAAAGAACAATATGACATCGCTGAAACTAAGTTTGTAAGTCTAATAAAAAATAATAGTGAGCAAATTTGGCCGGAATAGCGAGCCGCTTTCGATCTGTACACGTAAGCCATTTAATTTGTATATTACACAAATGTTTCCGCGAACAGTTTTTAAGTTAGAAAGGTGCAAAAGTGCAGAATCACTCCAGCATCCCTTAACTTCGTCTTGAATACATGTTCAGAGAGCATTTAGTCAAAAAATGATCCGTATGGATGCTGTACAGACCATTTCACTGGCAAGTATTTCAAGAAATATTCAAAACGATTCTTCGGTATAAAAGTTGGCTGCAAAAACGGTGTGCCTCAGTGTGCACTAGTGGCAAGCAACCGAATTCGCCGCAAGTCTCTCATGGATTCACTGCCTGGAAAAAGTCAGGTGTTGTCACTCACCGGCACACGACGCGCAACAGCGGAGCTGTAAACTACGCTGATCTGCAAAACACATATATTTATCGAAATTGTAGCAGCGTCCGGGGACGAGTTTCTCACACAAAGTATTTGCCGGCGCATCGAACGGACGATCGTACGATCGAGTCGGCAAATGGCAAAAGTACAAGAATAGGGACTGCTCACCACACGGTTGCTCCGCCGTCGTCCGACGCCTCCCCGGGCCACCACAAACTCCTCTCGGCGTCCATCGTCGTGAAACACTCGCGGAGACACGGCGGATCACAATCGCGCGGCATCCTCGACGACACTTCCGATCGCGGCCGCGTTACAACTGCGACGCGCTCGCGTGTAAACAGACGATCGCCTCACCGTGAATATCGCAGGATGGAGCGGGGCGAGTCCGCAACTTCCGCCGTTCGTTGCCGGCTTCCAGTACGCGAAGTACGCCGCGCGAGAGAGACGCTTCGCGAGCGGTGAGACGTGGGCGCCTCGCCGGTCTCCAATCGCGGAGCATCGCGGGGAAACGATCGCGCACCGACGACCCGCCGCTATCGCGTACGGAAGGACAGTAACGCGACTCACCCCACTCCACGGTAGCTCGAGTCAGTTCGGTAGGCGAGCGATAACTGCGGTATGACTCTCGCACAACAAAACGCCGAGCGCGCGAGGTCAAAGCGTGCCCCTTCCCGCCCCCTCTACCCTCCAACGGGCGCGACTTTGAAATTTACGTGCGGCGACACTCGGACGTCTCCGTTTCGGGTGATCGCGACGAGCACCTCGCGGCACCCGATCCCCCGCGGAACCGTCGGCACCGAAGCCGATCCCAAGCCACTTCCGCCCGATCGAGAATCCTCGGAGTCTCTCTGTATCTTTCAGTACAGTGAAAATGCTAAGAGCGAGCGCCTTTGTCTCTTTCTAATGAGATGGAGAGAGAGGGAGAGGGGAGAGAGAGAGAGAGAGAGAGAGAGAGAGAGAGAGAGAGAGAGAGAGAGCGCTGTTCACTTTTAGCTTCCCCCCCCGCCCCCGAGATGTCGTCAAGGCTGGTTTACGTGAGGCCGTAACCGCCAACTTGCTCCGGAGTCGGTAAAAATTGACCGATCGCAGCCAGCTATTCTCTCGCACTTTTAACGGCGATTGCACAATCCTGCCGAATTCCGGTGTAATTTAACGCGGTTCGCGGTCTCGTACGATCTTCACTCGCGTGCCCCGTCGCCACCGGCACCGTCGCCAACCGCCGAAACCTGCGTTCGGAAAGTGCGCCCCGCGCGTCCTCATTTAACACTCGCAATAACGACAAGAGCGATCCCAGCGGGGTGGCGTTTGCGAACGCGGTCCAACGCCGGTGTTTCTCCTGTTTCGCGGGCAATTATTTTTACACTCGCACGGAGCAACAACGACAAGAGCAATCCCAGCGGGGTGGCGTTTGCGAACGCGGTCCAACGCCAGTGTTTCTCGGGCAATTATTACGTCGAACGCGCGGGTGTATCAAGATGGGGGGGGGGGGGGCGAGTAGCGACATCTCCACACTCTCCTCCGCCGGACGCCCCGAGTGACGCCTCTTCCCGCTAACTTCAGTGCGAGGGAATACACGGGAGCGGGCGCGCGCGAGGTGCGACGCGATGACGATTGCTTCCGCATCGAAATGCGAAAAACTCCGCCGGTGCCGCACAGGTATAGTATCGCCGACCTTGCTCCGCTACCGTTTTGTATCCGTTTGTACGGTGTCGCGGCGTAGCATCTCGCCCGCGTGCTCAGCGTAAACAAGGTCGTCGCGGTCGGCGCTCGAGCCGCCGAATCGGCGGCAACCGCCGCCGCCGCGCCATTATCCTTTCGGCGTTGATAGCGGCGAGTCGCGGGGGAGCCGAGCTCTCGCCGATTCGCTCAGTTTAATTGTTCTTGCTTACTACACCCGTTTCTGCCGCGACGCGGCTTGACTTCAATCTCGGCTCCGCTTGCTCTGTATCTTCTTCCCGTTTTACGAATTGGAAAGCGACAAGAGGGTAATTTCTCCGGTCAGAAGTGACTCGTCGCGTCGACGTCGGAACCATCGTCGCGTTGACGTCGACTCGACGTCGTTTCGACGTCGATCGACAAGTCATTTCTCGCCGGGCTAAGCCGAGATCGAAGTTAATCCGCGTTGGCAGATACGGGGCATCGCTCGGGCCGCTCGCGAGCGTCTCGGCTCGCGAGGAAACATGGCGCCGGCCCGATACCGCGTTCGTCGCGCGACAAATTTCTCACCCACGCGAGGTGATCGCGACGATCGTCGACGACGGGTCGCGCGGTACGCGCTCCGCCTCGCGCTTCGGAGCCTTCGTCGATGGAGGTGTGCGTCGTTTCCGAATTGAACGGGAATCGTGGCGAGTCGCCGAATAATCGTCAACGCGAAGCCACGACGTGTTACGTTCGTTAGTATCTCGCGGTGTCACGCGGGATCGCAGGCCCGCGTAGTGCCGTTTCAGGTGTCGCGCGAGTTTCGCGAGTGCTGTGTGTGTGTGTGTGTGTGTGCGACGACGGAAGCTGAGAGGAGGAGGAGGCTTCGGAAGGCATCGGGCGACAGCGGAGCAATCCAGGGGTAAATCTCGTTCGTTACTTACTTGTTAATCGCTTGCTGGTTGCGTAGTCAGTCTCTCTCTCTTATTTTTTACGTCCGCCTGGAGAGGACTCGGAAATAATTGGACAAAGATTTTCTCTCGACATTCACACTTTGCTAAAATTGGAAACGCGGCAGAGAAATCCTTTTCGCAAACTGCATATTTACTTTGTTCGACAACTTTATTCGATATATATATATGTGTGTGTGAATGCAGAGGAAAAATTTGAAGTGCGCGATAATTCGACTGTTTTGTGCGCTGCTATAATTTCGGTTTTGTAATTTACAGATCGACGTAGCGACGACACTCCGCTGCTTCACGTCGTATCGGTGAGTCTGAAATTATTTCCAATCGAAGTAAGGATCTGCGAAAGAAGATGAAACATTATCTCGTGAAACCATTGCACCCCTTCGGGTGAATGGGCTAAGGTAGATCAGCGCTAATTTAAGCGAATCGATGCAAGAATTAATGCGAATCCATATGCCAAGTAGATTTATTTGGTACAAACACGCCAATGATCAATCAGAATTCGTCAATGTCGCCAGCGGTAATTGACAAGGTCAGTGTTTTCTTGACCATACCTAAAAATTTTCTGTATTATTAATAAAGACGCCAGGTATGGTCAAGAAAATCCTGACGATGCTAATGATCTTTGCATTTATTATGATAATTATATTAATATTGTAATAATGGTTCATACTTTTTCTATAACACCTAATTAATTCTGGCTTACTCTGCCTGTTCGTTCATATTTAATGATAACTTTTGTTCGACTGTTGCGAACATGCAATAAGTATTAAGTTACCGCTGTATCTACTTGAGAAATTACGAGATGAAATCATCTGAACGATAAAAATCGATCTCAAGTATAAAAAGACGTTGCGAATGTAAGCGCACTTACTCGCAACGCAATGTTATTTTGATCATGTGCGATCTCAGTATTTTCATATTAGGTTCGCAATTAATACTCCGTTAAAAATATTACACACGGCGACCGAAGGGCCGCTTTATATCTGAAAGAATCGGATTTAAATTGACAGATGAGACGTGTTGCGCATAAACCGCTTTCAATCTTGTGAAAATAATAGGGAATCGTGTACGTGCGTATAGGAAAAAGTTTTCCTGCGTGCGAAGGTGTCGCTATAAATGCCGTGCAAATGTATATCTATGAAAATGAGGTACAAACTCGGAGGTCGATATCTGTCGAGTTCACTGCAACGTACTGCCCCGTCTCTAGCGTCAAATTGGCCTATATGTCCCGTAATAGCGGTGTGCCCGCGGTTTTCCTTTGTCCCCAATCGTCCCGGCGAAGAAGACCGTAAAGCATTACTCGTTTCTCTCGCTCGTGATATCGAATGAGTGAATCTTTCGACACACGGAGAGAATTTTCTTCTAAAATTGACCCCGAAAAAAAATGTCATCGTGGGACAACGTGGCATTTTGAACAACTTTATGAGAGTTTTTACCATACATTGTACCAAGTATAAATTTCCAAAAAGTCTCATAAAGTCGTTGAAAATGCCACGTTGTCCCACGATCACATTATTTTCAGGGTCAATTTAAAAAATAATCTTCGATTGCTAGGCGGAGAGAACTTTCCTCTTGAAATCGTGCAATCGTGAGACAACGTGGCATTTTGAACAACTTCATGAGAGTTTACGGAAATTTTGAACGACTTTATGAGAGTTTTTGTAAAATTTACACTACTCTCTAAAATTTGTGGAGTGAAAATACTGCCATGGAGTGAAATGTTTACTCCATTGGAGTTAATATTCACTCTGTTGGAGGAAATATTCACGCCAATAGGGTGAACATTTCACTCCATGACAGTATTTTCACTCCACAAATTTTAGAGAGTAAGTGTAAATTTCTAAAAACTCTCATAAAATCGTTCAAAATGCCACGTCGTTCAAAATTTCCGAAAACTCTCACGAAGTTGTTAAAAATCCACCGTTGTCTCACGATTGCATGATTTTAAGAAGAAAATTCTCTCCGTGTAGCAATCGGAGATTATTTTTTAAATTGACCCTGAAAATAATGTGATCGTGGGACAACGTGGCATCTTGAACAACTTTATGAGAGTTTTTACCATACATTATACCAAGTATAAATTTCCAAAAAGTCTCATAAAGTCGTTCAAAATGCCACGTTGTCCCACGATCACATTATTTTCAGGGTCAATTTAAAAAATAATCTCCGATTGCTACGCGGAGAGAATTTTCCTCTTAAAATCATGCAATCGTGAGACAACGGTAGATTTTCAACAACTTCATGAGAGTTTTCGGAAATTTTATCATACACTATACTGAATATAATTACTGGTAAAATTTCCAAAAACCCTCATGAAGTTGTTCAAAATGCTACGTTGTCCGACGATGACGTTATTTTCGGGGTCAATTTTAAAAGAAAATTCTCTGCGATTGCTACACGGAGAGAAATTTCTCGTAAAATCATGCA
>NW_011967224.1:785237-807668 GCF_000949405.1 Vollenhovia emeryi | reverse complement strand
GTAGTTGAAAATGCCACGTTTTCTTACGATTGCATGATTTTACGAGACAATTCTCTCCGTGTAGCAATCGCTTTCATCGCGGACACGCGATCGATTTATTTATTAGAAAAAAAATGGGGAAACTTAAACGCATCGGCCAACAGCCGATTCGGCACGAGTGCGGGGTGGAGGGAAGCGGGGGGGGGGGAAAGGGCGGGGGGGGTTTTTGTGGGGTGCGGGCCGTTATGGTCAGGATTACCGCGGCAGAACTTGGGGGGGGTTCGCTCCCTTTGACCGACGCACTTAGAACAACAATAACTCACTAATCCAAGCGGGCCCTGCACCCGGGCACCCGGGCGGCGCCGATGAAAAATGTAAAAATCCGGAAAACCACTGCTCCGTGACAGTTCAATACATTTTAAATGCGTTCCGGCGCATTTGCGGGATACGATAAGCAGCCGCGGGACCCGGGAGCCACGCGAGCGCCCCAATATGTCGGTTATTTATCGTCAGATTTATGGAATAAATGAGTAGGCGAGAGCCCGCACTTGTCGCGGCGATCCGCAAATATATGCCTTTTCGTTTTTATTATTAACGTTTCGCGCGATACGTCGCGAATGGAATCGCAAGTTTCCCCGCGACGCCGAGAACGAATCGGGACGCGTAACGTTAAATTATGTATCGCCGCGATCGCGCTGATGACGGGAAAATAATGCATAAATTATTCAGAGGCGAATAATACGCGCTACGGGAAATGCGCAATGAGCCGGACGAGGGAAGCGCTCGAGCGGGATAGATCGATGCGCCGCGACCGTTGATGAGAGAGGAGAGAGAGGGATAAGAAAAAAAAAGGGTAGGAGGGTTGGTGGAATGCCTTTATACGACGCATCTCTATGGGATTCTTTCACGACACGCCGATTTAAAACGCCTTTTAAGACGGTCGTAGGGCCCGGGTGGAATTGTGCCGGGCTGAATCGAGCATTGAACTCTATATCGCTCGTACCCTCCCGGGCGCTCCATAAGTTGCATTCCTATTTTCTGCCGTAATAAGGAAGCCCCGCCGTGTCAATAAAACGCGATCGACTGTAGTCGCGACTCTCGCGCTGATTAAAAAGAGCAGCGCGCGCAAAAGCTGAACGTATCTCGACGGGCGAGACGCGCAGACAGGAAAAGTACCGAGTTTCGGGACGAAGTCTCCCCGCGGAGAATGACGCCCTCGGCCCGCCTACCAGGCCCGCGGATAAACGTCTCACGTAAGGAACGAAGAAGCGCTCGGCAATCACGCGGAAAACAAAAGCGCGCGCCCGGGCCGGTGCATTACAATACAACGAGCGCTAAAGCCCCAAAACTGCTGCTTTGCAATTCGACGCGCGCCCCGCTCATATAGTTTTTACATAATCGCGTTTCGTCACCGAACACGACGTTCATTCGATAGTTTCGCCCGCCGCGCGAAGGCTCGTTATTATAGGGCGCATACGCGGTAATGACGCGTATGTATTATGTATTAACTGTGAGAGAATCGACCGCGACGTCGCGCCCGGATGACACTTGCACCTTCCGCGGTGACGTTCGCTCTCGAGCGACTCTTTGGTCTTGAAAACTCGTGGTGGCGTACTCGTGTGTGCGTGTAAGGATGCATCGCTGCTAATAAGCGCTAGACCATTCATCGTATTGCGCACCGCGCCTTTTTCGGCGCGGACTCGAAGCGGACTTTCACGCAGGGGCGAAAGTACCGCGAGTAAGTTGAAGGGGGGAAAAAAAGAAGCGACATGCATTTTGAGTGAAGTTGAGGCGTACCTTTCGAAAGCGTAGTGTCTCTCCTCAAATCTGTAACACATAAACAAGCTTCGTCACTATACCGTGGTAACGTACAACTGCGCAAAGGAGAGGTCATTGGTTCCGAACTCGTTTCATAAACTAGTTTCGACATCGGCCCATCGGGCGAGAAGGGGGCGACGAAGGCAGGACCGCGAAGATGATTTGAGACGGTAGACGGGTAGTTTGGCGCACGTAGGTAGTTATACCTATAAGTAGACATAATCATCACCATTGTAGATAGGCGGACGGGCGAGGCTAATTTCCAGACCCGGCATTATAGCGGCCGAATCAGCTTTTCTATAGTATAATAAGCTATTTTATATGACGCGCGCTCTCGCAATTATATTGAGATTAGATAAGAACGCGCCGGCCCGCTCGGTTCGCGGGCGAATTCAAAGCGCGGTGCGAGAGTGCCCGGGGAAGGCAAACACCCGAACGTTTTACCGGTCCCGAGAAAGTGCCCGAGATATTATTTCGACGGCCGAGCGATACGGCGCGGTCGGGACGGGCGCTTTTCTTGCCCGCGAAACCAAATTCCGGCATAAATAAAGAGCGTCATTCGCCGAGCGTGTATTCACAATGCTGTTTACTCCTAAGCGGAGTTTCTTCCGACATTACGAGATCGAGAAGTCAGCGTCGCGGACGTTTTTCCGATCCTGTTCGACGAAGCGACTACGCGGACCGGAATGCGAAGCCGTGCGATAAAAAGCGAATCAAATATCTACCGTTGGGCCGAACCACTCGACTAATGAAAATACCTATTGTTACCCCCTTGGTTTTGTATCGGGCGACTTTTCGTCGCAGCCATTATGCGAGGTCTACAATGCGAGTCGCAGTAATCGCAGTCGTAAGAATAATCGACTGTAATTGGCCCAGCTCGGTCAGACACGTAAGAATTGACCAATCGTAGTCGACTATTCCTACGACTGTGACTCGGAGACTTGCACTGTAGACCCCGCGTTAAGGCCCGCGTGTAGCCAGTCAACGTGCAGCTTTTATGGAATAGCTACAAGTTGATTGGCCACACATTTTTCTCGAAACTAGAACCTGGACCAAGTTCTAGCATCGTGGACACAGGCCTTTAGTCCCAGTCTACAATAGATGATTTAAGCCCTGAGCTTTAACCCAAGGAGAACAAAAATTTTGGTCAATATGGCACCAAATTGACCAAAATTTGACATAAATGACATCGAATTGACATCATCCTGACTTTTTGTTCTCCTTGGGAAGAAATTGGCCAATCGCGGTCAAGTATGAGTAGAATACGCGACTGCGATTAGTCAATTTCTGAAGGCTTAGGGTCTAAATCTCTATTGTAGACTGGGACTTAGACTCCGCGCGGTATTTCGGTGCGAGAGGAAGCGCCGCTTGAATTCGACGTCGCGGACGAAATAGCTACGCGAGATACGCGCGATTATGAACGATCGTTTCGTAAATCAGTCCCGGGCGTTGCGCGTGGAAATTTTTAAACCGGCGTTTCTTCGTCGTCGACGGCGCGAGTCGAAGTGTCGCGTTTGGCCGACCCCGGCGACGCGGGTTTCCGCCCAAGTGAATCGGACAGTGATGGGTGGCGAGGACGCAGACGTGAAAAACAATCGAGATCGGAAGCGAGCGGCGTTGAAAATCCGCGACGGCAGGGATGCGGCGTGGCGTGCGCGCGCGTTGCAGTTCCTGATTCGCATTTAAGTTAGCCTCACGTTCCGCCGGTGCACGTGATCCAGCTGCTCGAGAGGAATCCCACGTATCCGTGACGTCGCTACGTCTCCACCGCGGGCAGGCCGCATGCGAATACGCGGGTGCGCGCGCGAGACTTCTGTCTAGCCGCGCTGACTTATTAGGGATTCTGCACGCGGGCCGTGTGCAGAAATTCGACGTCGCGGCACAGGCGCCACGTGTACTCGCCGGACGCACGTTCTTCTAATTTGCGATACGTCTTCGGACTGCTTAAAACTCGACCAACCTGTTTCTGTTCCGATGCCGGTCGATCGTATCCTCGTCCGCCAAAACCGGAAGAGTCGGGAAAAGGGAAGGGAGAGGGATTATCGTTGCGGTTTGCGTTCCTGACGCCGCGTGCGCGTATGCGTAACATTTTTCCACGGCCGCAGGTTCATTTACACGAATCCGTGACGTGGTCGTTCAGTTCCGTCGGTTTCCATCAGTATCGGTGATGGCGAATATTGCTTTCTTGTTTTGCGATGGACGTGGGATGCTGGAGTGATTCTGCACTTTTGGCACCTTTTGCTCCTAGTACTGTCAATTCGTGAAAACATTTGCGTAATATACAAATTAAGTGGCTTTTGTGTACGAACCGACAGTGTTCCGCTATTCAGATTAAGTGAAAGAACAGCATGGTATCATTGAAATTAAGTTTAGAAGCATAACAAGAAGTCTATTCACTCGAATAAGTTATAGGTTAGGTAACTTATAACTTATTCGAGTGAATAGACTTCTTGTTAAGCTCCTAAACTTAATTTTAATGATACCATGCTGTTCTTTCACTTAAACTGAATAGCGGGACACTGTCGGTTCGTACACAAAAGTCACACAATTTGTATATTACACAAATGTTTTTACGAATTGACAGTCCCAGGAGCAAAAGGTGCCAAAAGTGCAAAATCACTCCAGCATCCCCTTCGGTCCCAGATTTAGACCCTCGTCAAGTAATCTGTTACAAGATTGTTAAAGATCACATATTAATTTGGCCAATACCATTATGTTAAGTTTCAGAGTTAAGATATTGGTCAAAAATAAAAAATATAAAAATTGCACTCTTTGGTTGGGGAGTGCAAAGTCCATTGAAATTGCATCGTTATTCGTTAAATATGTGTACAAGAGAAACGAGCGACCTGTGTTGGACGAGAGATCAGGCTGAACATTGACTAATATCTTACTGTCACAATGGTACTGGCCAAACAATTAATACGTGATCTTTAACAATCTTGTAACAGATTACTTGAAGAGGGTCCAGGTCTGGGACCGAAACGTTGTAACGTGTTTTGTTTTTAAAATAAAAGCATTGGCCAGTGTAGGTCGTTAAAAATTGGATATCACCTATTTGCTTCTTCTTCGTCTCAAGTTTGAACAATTATCGCCCACTCGTAAACTTGAGCCATCTTGAGAATTACTGAATCCAAACTGTTTGAATAGATGCGATTAAACGCCACTAATGTATCACGAACATCACTGATACGGCACTGATACGTCACGAATATGTGTAAATCGGGATTGGGAAGTAACTTGTAACGAAGTTGTAATACTTTTTTTGGCAACTCTAACTTAACTTCGTTACTTTCTCTCCGTCTGTAACTGAACTCAGTTACATTAATAGTTACTTTATGTATATTTTAAACCTCCACGGATCGCATTAGGCCCTGCATTACATTAATGCATAAACTATCGGCACTTTACAATTAAAATGCAAATTTAATATTTTCATTTCCATTGCAAGAAAGTAACTGCAGAGTAACGAATCGTTACTTTTTGAGTAACTGCAACTAGATACTTTTATAAATTTATTAATTTATCTAACCACAAAAATATCTAATTATTCACCTGTAACAATTTCAGATATGATATTATGAATTTTCTACCACAGACTCGTGAACCCATTCTGTTTCGGCATAAATTAAAATGTTCAGTCGACTTTAGAGTTTTTTTTTCGTCCATACACAGTTGGAAAATTTGTGTTTTCTTGTTGAGAAAAATGCCGGTTAAAATTTTTGTGTTAAATGCCTAACACATTCATATGTTAATTTAACATATTGCTCTTGTGTTAATTGACCTCAAATGTAAAATTATTAAAATAAGTGAAAAGAAATGTTAAGACAACACAATGTGTACTTATTTTTAATCTGACACAAAGTAACAAGATTTATCTGTTAAAATTTACAGAATAAAATGTTGATCTTATTCTATATAACGTAAGACTGATTTCGGACCGTCATTTAACTTGTTTCATCTGTAAAATGTGAAAATTACATTTTTTAAAATTCATTTTGCCATTAAAAATATGTTAATTTTACACAAAATTTATTTCAAATTATTTTGAGATTTGCATTTATTTTGTGTTATAATATTAACAGAGTATTATTAGTGTGATCATTTAACATATCCATATTGTGTTAAATCAACACAGAAATTTGTGTGGACCGTTTGAGACGTGTGATATCTGTTAAATTTAACAAAAATTTTTCAACTGTGTATACATACTAAAGAATTCCTTCTCCGTAGTTTGAGCACTTACAATGTTTCTTGATTGTACTTGAAAAGGACCCGATAAAGTAGTCGAAACGTCGTGACTAAAATAAACATCAATTTTGCCAGTTCGGTCAATTTAAAAAAAAAATTTCCCTTGGTTGATCACCACTGGCGACAAAAATCTACTCAAATTGTTTATAAAGTTCCCAACCCCGGTGTAACTGGACCTTGAAGATGCATCTCTCGAGTCCGAGTGCACCGTGTGCGTGCGGTTCTCCGGGAGGGAGAGGGGGGACAACTTTTTGACCGTTAAATCGCGCTCAACATAATAGGCCTTCAGCAACTTTCTAACGTACGACGTGATAATTCACGATGATAGATATCATATCCAAAATATTCGCGTAATCCTTTCTTTGTATCGGCCGATAGGGAGAGGAGAAGGATTTCGCGAGAAGCCAGGCACCCTGTGGCTATACTTATGACTCCCTTATGTATCTCTTCCCTAAATCTTCCTCCCTGCGCGCCGCATTCGTAAGAATGCGCGCGTTTTTCATATCTTTTTCGAATAAATAATCGAAATCTAACGAATCCGCCTTACCCGCGCGATCCAATGCGTCTCGCGTTCGGTATCAATTGATGCAACGAGCCTGAAACTCGTGAAATTAGAGCGTGCGTAAATATATAAATAGCACGGCAAAACTTTCACTCATCGAGATCGAGTTAATAGCGCCGTCCGCGCGACGCTGGCGGCGAAACAAGAGCGACAGATTCCGGTAACGCCGCATCGGCTGCAGCGAGCGGAGGCAAAAGCGTAGAAACGTTGCATTGTCCGGCGCGTTTCGTAAGACGGGAGGAAACCGTGCGACAATGCGGCTTCTCTCCGGCGGTCTCGCGGGAGCGAGGGACCAAACGCGGTAAGAAAAGCGAGCGCGAGCGGGGAAAAATGCGGCCTCGCCCGTTGTTTCGCTTTCCTCCTTTGAGTTTTATTTATTGGCCGGCGTGAATATTCAGCCCCGGCGGACAAAACTCCGTTCCGTTCCGGCCGCGCTCCGCTCGGCTCCGGTCGGCGCGGTGTGTAGTGTCACTTACAGAAACGCGAGAGCGATATTGTTGGAGGCGGCGGCGACGCCGCCGTCGTCATCGTCGTCGTCGTCGTCGTCGTCGTCGACGCGAGCACAATACGGCCGAGAATACGGCGGAATGCATTAATATTAATGGTGGTACAGAAAGAGTCTCCTCGTTGCTAACGCTCGCGCGCTCGCGACAGGCTCGACCGCTCATCGAACTCTTCCCGAAAGACGAAATCGCGATCGTTGATCCGCGAGACCTTGCCGTACATCCGCGAGAGCGGTTTGATGAAAGAACAATTGCTTCCCCGGGAAACGCTATACCGCGTGGTACCGCGCGGAGCGATACCTGCTCCGTTGACGCGAAATTTCTGTGTTTGCGTACTCGTCGGATGCAGCGCGGCACGGTGGCTCGAGAGAACGCAGCTCGTAAGGTTGTCGCCTCGGGCGTCGGTTATACCAGTGACGATGCACCTCGTAACGCCCACCATCCTTTATCATCGTACACTGCCTCGGCAGATAATTCGCTGTTTCGGCCTTTCAACATTTTATACTCTGCGCACGCGAGATTAGCTCTAATATTTTTAATTTGCCTGACACAAAAGGTACAGTACGTAAGACACGAGGGAGGGAGGGAACTCGCAAAGTTCAGTTGGAAGAATTTTTATGCAAAAAACTCTGCGATTTATCTCGAAAGCGGCATCTCCATAACCCGGTTAAAGACTTTGATGGCCTTGCAAGTCCAACTTCCAAGGTACATCACGAGATGGGGAGCGAGATACAAAGTGGCAGATTCTTCGCGCGACGTAGGTGGGTGGTGTGCGTGAGTCACGGTTATACATATTAAATACGTCGGATCGTTGGCTAACGAAACGCCGCGGCGTTGATTATATCTCGCCGCCGCTTATCTCGATGATACATGTCGCGTGGTTTTTCCTCTCCGTTTCAAGTTAATGGCACTCGTACTTATTTTGCAATGTATCGGGAGCGCTCGGCCCTTTTCATTTGGTACGAAAAGGGGGGTCGATTGTTTCGGTTTAGGATCGAAACCGCAGGGATAAACAAAAGTGGACGATGAAAACGCGGCGTAGGATGGCGAGAAAACGACGGAGAGCTCGGGGGAAAAATAACGTAGGTCGTGGAATGGCTTAGGAAAGCCGATCCGAAGTCGGATGGGAGCGTGGAGAAGGTCTCGAAGTTTCGCTGGTCGGTTGACCTCGTCGGGTAATAAGAATAAATGTGATTCTATTACGGGTTCAATTGTTACGGCGGCAGATAGGCTGCTCTCGATGGAGGACGAAGGGTAGATCGTAGTCGATAAGATTTACCCGGGAAGGTTTTACCTACGAAAATCGCTCCGCCACTTCGGACATTCGGTAGGGAGGAGGATGTCAGTATTAACGAACGTTACGAGCGCTTGTAATATCGACGGTATGTAATCGCCCGTAGTGCCGAAAGAACGTTGCAGATGCTGGTCTTGGCTGTAATTCGTAATTGAAGCCCCAGTCGAAATTTTGGCCCTATGTTGAACCTTTAATTCTATTACACATATAGTAGGACAGTAAAAGAGATTGAACTGCAAGTACAAAATTTACTCCTTTAAAACTGATAGTGTCGGAAATTTCGGCTTTTGCCAATTTAGCATTAAAGTGGGTCCTTTTAAGTAGGAGCTAAAGTAAAGTTTTAGAATTAAAGATTCAAGGGAGGAGTAAATGTAATGTCATCAAAGTAGGTTATCGCTGATCTATGTAGGTGTATAGATCAGCTACGTAGGTGTAAATTATCCTTAAAAGTATCACAATAGTACCAAAATTTCGACTCGAATGCATTTAACTTTTATTTTTCCCGAGTCGAAATTTTGGCCCTAAGTTGTGAACCTTTAATTCTATTATATAGTAGGACCTAAGACAGTAAAAGAGATTGAACTGCAAGTACAAAATTTACTCCTTTAAAACTGATAGTGTCGGAAATTTCGGCTTTTGCCAATTTAGCATTAAAGTGGGTCCTTTCAAGTAGGAGCTAAAGTAAATTTTGAGAATTAAAGATGCAAGGGAGAAGTACAAAAATATACTGCCATCAAAGTAGGTTATCGCTGGTCTATGTAGATGTATAGATCAGCCAAGTAGGTGTAAATTATCCTTAAAAGTGTCAAAATACTACCAAAATTTCGACTCGGGAGATCTCTATGTAAATCGATTTGAGATCAACAACAAATCTTTAGTGATCTTATTTCGTTAGTAAGCAGTAGACATATTCGTATCGTAGTTCTACGTGACGCGGAGCGTAGATCAGACCCGCTCGCCGTTCTTAGGGCACTACTCGAGACAAGAAAGAGGCGCGATTTCGTAGAACGCGAATCGGGACTGAGAGAGTACTCACCGTGCGTTGACGGAGGTAGGGTTTCCGACGTCGTCCATGGACGGTTTCCTAGAATGAAACCACGAGTGAAATTCGTTACTGTTCATCCGCATCTGCATAAACGCGGGATGGTTATACGTGGTCGCGTATATATGGTTTGCCGATTGCCACATTTCGCGCGTACTAGCGGAGATTCCTGAGGCTTCTCTCCTCGACGGGGGCGTCTCTAAAGGGGCAGGTAGTGATTCTTGAAAATTTTTACGCCGCGAAGATCGGACTTGCGTGTACCAGCGTCGCTTTCACGCCGCCGCGATTCATCTCCGCATTTTACGCGATGGACGATCGTCGCGCACAGTTCTTAAATCACCGCACACGCTGTTCGCTCTCGTCCACATTCGCGTTTACGGCCCGTAATCGCTTATATAAATCGTGTCTCTCCTGAACACAACGCGGCGAAACGTTCCGCGTGCGCGGCACAGCACGTTATCGGTCACAAATTACGGTAATCATTACAAATTTTCCGACATTCGGCGCGATCGCGATTGTAATGCGCGAGTGTTCCTGGGTTCGTGATGCAATTTGCAAAGCAATTTCGTTACGAAGACGGGTACGGACGTGGCGAAAGTGGCGAAGAAACGTCCGCGCGACGGCCGGTCTTGCGAACGTGTGCGTAAGTGTCATCGGCGCGTGTTGGCCCTCGTGCTCGCGGAGGGTTCCACCCCCATCATCCCCGAAACGTCATCCCCCACCAGCCGGTGATCTTCGCTGCGCGTGCCTTCTCGCCAATGTAACGCGATGCGTTGCTCAGGGGGGGGGGGGAACAAGAGGCTTGGCGGGCTCCATTAATCGAAGAAAGCAATATTATTCGCGCGAGTCGCGAGGAAGGGAAATTGTTGATAGAGTAGGTAGCGCGAGCGGAAATCGCAATTTCGAACAGGTCGTACGTTATCGCGATGGGTCAGTGAAAATTCTTGAGACACTTGCGAGACAAACGCCCGCAGGCGTCGAAAAACCTGAATAGGTATAAATGAAAGCTGTCGAATAAATATGTTCGTACAAACGAAGCTCCGATCTCCGATAGTCGAGATCTTAGCGGGCCGGAGCGGGGGACGCGCCAGTGCTCTGTCTTCATTTGACCGATTGTGAGATCTGGAACCCCGCGACGCCAATAAAACGCCGTATCTCCGCGGTAGCTTGTGTATCTATTTTCACGCCGCAACCTTATCCCTCAGTCGACCCTAACGTCGCGTCGCACCGTGGAGGGGATCATCGATTAAAGCCTAATGGGATTATACCCTTACGACGGATCGTCGCTCGCTCCATCGTGCGCGAATAAAAACGAATGTAGATTTAGACGTTTAATTGTAAAAAATTTAAATTTCACGCCATTAACTACTTCTCATTTCGCATCCCGCGTAAGAGTCGCAGTGGCGGACGCGTACGCTGAAACGAAACTTTTAGCTACCGTAGCTAATCATGGTTTGCTAACTAGAAGTTTCTAAACCGCAGCAAACGGTTTGCTGCCGCACTTAACAACAATACAGTAGCGAAATGTCTAGCTATCACAGCTAACTATTAGCTGTCCATATTTTACAACTGAAATTTAGTTGCCACGTGCAGGTTTTAGCTACGGCAGCTGTATTTTTCCTACCGTGCGGGCCAAGCAAACGCGGATGACGGCGTCTCATCAGTTATTATTCATTGTTATAGTATCGTTGTTAATATCGTGTTAACCGGAGACGTTTACCGGTGACGCAATGGGGAGGAGCAAAGATTTCGCCGGCCCGGAGGTCAAGAGCGGATTTAAGCGCTGGTGGTAGCGGGAAGACACGGTTCCGAGTTTTGCTTATCGATTCAAATCGCGTTCCCCGCGTATGAATGAACGAACGAGTGGGCGAGTCGAGCCACCGGTTGAATGGGGAGAGCCCCACGGGTGACCACAAAGTACAGGCGTGCGTGTCGAGGATCGTTCGCGTTCTCCGCACGCTCCGCTCCTCTCGCACGTCTTTCCTCTAATTCCTGTGCTATCACTCCGCGAGTTCGCTCGTGTTTGAGAAGAATCGCGGATGGAGCGTTCGCGTCGAATCGGATATACCCACTCGACGTAACCCAGTTTTCACGACGTTATCGCGACACGTCCCGTGACTCTGTGGAGTTTCGCCCGCGGGGGAAACCGCTGAGGGCATTGTGGTGCACAGATTTTGGACTACGTGTTGCTACACGGAAAGACCGGCTAAGGCAAAGATAACTACGATTAAAATGTTGCCGTATAAATAGTAGGGGCGTCTACATTGCTTTGCGCTGCAACATTCACTAAGTTTGCTGCACAAAAGGCATATAGTTGTCTCCTCTAGAGACTCTGTAATCAGAGACTGGCCATAAGAGGGTTCGTCAAATTCCTGCGAGTGAGAGAGAAACATAGGCTATCTCACTCTTGTACGATTCTACGATCGTAGAAAAGTGAGATAGCTTATGTTTCTCTCTCACTCGCGGAAATTTGACGAACTCTCTTACGGCCAGTCTCGGTTCTCTAGTCTCCTCTACTTATCGTACCAATGTGGGTATGACAACCACGGATATAGCTGTCCCAAATATTACCATTTATTGGAGTTGCGCCAACCCTACTTAGACATGTGGTAACCATATCGGTCTCTCCGTGTAGGCATTTTTTGGACATTAGTTTGGGCATCACAAAGATAAAATAAGATATCAGATCAGAGTTGTTTGCTGCTCGTCGCGATTGTCCTCTTTCAGTTTCGGCACGTTAAATTTATATTTCTCACTCTCCCTTTATGGCTTTCACCATGTGAAGACTCACGTGAACATGTCAGATGACAACTCGAGATGACAGATTCGCATTTGAGCGCCGATGACCCGAAAATGGGTCGAAACGTTCGACGATTAATTTACAAATTCAATAAATAGCTGCATGTTGGGCATTTTCGCACGAATACCTGCGTTTGGCTCGCATTGGCCCTCTTCCCCCTCACCAATTAAAATAAGATAGGAAGATCCCAAGGAGAAGAAAAGGTCAGGATGATGTCAATTTGATGTCACATTGACCAAATTTTGGTCACTTTGATGCCACATTGACTAAAATTTGGTCAATATGAAATCAAATTGACATCATCCGGACCTTTTGTTCTCCTTGGGATAAAGTAATGCCCACTGGGCACTAGTGGGCATCGGTGTACAAGATTTTGGTCAGCGGTTTCGCCCGACGTTGCCCGACGCCGGAGCTCGTTCTCGCGAGCGTACGGACGAGCCGCGCCGTCAGTGATGTAATTCGATGTATCGGACGCGTAGCTAGGTATGCGGCGCGACTAACTCGGAGCGTTTTGTATCGCCGGCGCTAAAAATGCGTGGCGAATCGGGACGGGTAGGATCGTCCTGACTAGGCAACTTCGAGGCAGATCCGTTTTCTACGATCTTAATAGGTATCGGATCCGCTCAAAGCATTCCGCCGTGTAACCCGCCTAGGTACCCCCCCCCCCCCCGCTCGCAGTCCGCCCCGATTACCAGTGGTAAATCCGCCCCGTTTTTCACGCGTTGGTTTTAGCCGCGGCATTAGAATCACGGGCCATCGCGCATCGCCTGTTTTTCGGCCACTGTCGCGCCGTGATTCCAAAGTTCGCGCGCGCGCACCGCGCGCTATTAAACGACGCTCGGATTTTTGTCGGGCAGTCCGCCGCATTGTACGCAATTATACACGCTTTTTGTCAGCTAAGCCGGTGTAAAATGCGGTTTTCCGAAAATGGCAGTGGAACGAAGACTGGTCTCTACGAGGTGGCGTACGGGATAGTATCGTTTAATTTGGCATAAAACATCAGCCTCGTCTACTTGGAGCGCGTCTGTCTCGTTCGCTGCTCGATCCTTCTTCCCGTGCTCCCGCAGCTTCTTTCTCGTCGTCGTCGTCGTTGTTGTTGTTTCGCGATAGGTTCCGCGAACGTTACTTTACACGTACACCTTATACTTGAGCGTTTCAATGCCTCAATCCTCCTCCCGTCGTTTCCCCTCGCGGACGGGAAATTATTTTCAAGGCCTTTTAGCCGAGGCGCTGGAGAGAAACGGAGAAAAATTTTCGCGATCGGAGTAGACACTGATTTCTCTAAGCGGGAAGTTGAGCGAGGATTCGGTAAGAAAGGTTTTTGCGTAAGGTACTTACGCCCGTGTAACTGCGAGAGAACTAAATGTGTCGACGTCTTCTGGCTGATCGAGTTACCGGTTAAGGCGATGCAAAATGCGGTTTCGCTTTTTGCGCCACGGTTTAATAATACCACGCTGTTACAACTATCCGCGTAAGCGCAACAATATCGTCTCTGTTTTTCTTCATATCTTCGTTAACGCTATCGCGATACCGGCCGTATTGAGAGAGGCAAGCTCGGTCGTTCGCGATGCGAAATAAATTTGGGCGAGAGAGGTGCAAGTTGGTCCGCGCGCATCTGGATATGGACCAACGTGTTCCGGTGGACAGTGACGAGATGGAATAGCGAGGGAGCCGAGCGAGCGAAGAATAGCGGGCAGAAGCGGCGCGGTGGCGGAGAAGGAAGAGGGGCACGAAGGGGGTCCCTCACGAGAAGGGACGAGTAGGGGGCATGGAAGGCGACCGGTCGACCGGTCCTCCTGGACAGACGGACGGAAAGACAGACAGGAGACTGGAGACCGCTCATTACGGGCGGCGCATGCGCGAGGAATGCGGCGGCTCTGGTCTCTTCGATACAATAAATATAGGATCGGAGATCGGCGGGTGAGCGAACGCGCGGGATGCGCGGCGCGAGAGAAGAGTGGAGAGGGGGGTGGAGATGAGGAGAGGGCGACTCCACTCTGCGCGGCCGAGAGAGCGAGGGTAAACCGATGAACGGGGCCCGGGGGTCCGACAACAATGCCCGACAACGTAGTAACGACATCCAGTTAAATCGCGGTGGTCGGGCAAAAAAATACGCGCGCGCGCGCGCGGCCGCGATTCTTTAAGGGCTCGGTGAACTCGCAACCGCGCGCACGCGCATCTCCGCCGACGTTTACTCCATCGTCGTGAGAGGCGCGAGCGCGAATTGGAGCGAACGTGGAAGAGAAACCGGACGCGCGACACACGCGACAGCGATTTCCATTGGACGAAATTCGTCCCTCGTGTCGCGCCGCGCGACACGATCGTGCGCCTACGAATTGATAATTAAACGGAAAACTTGGTCCCTCGTGCAATAACGATCGCAGAACTAATCGCAGATCACGGCCGGGGTCTTGGGACGCGCGCACAACCGAAAATTACGAGACAAGATCGCCGGGCAGTCCTGCGTTGGCGATTATGAGTAATATAATTAACATTTTCGTTCTCTTAACGGCGCTATTAGCAGGAACGAAAACAGGCGCATTACAGTTTAAAAGCCCCGCGATGGACTCACCGAGGATGGGGCACCCGGTTTAAAATTGTAGGGAACCGACAAGGTAGATGTACCCACGATATAAATGCTGATCAATCAAGGCGAACGGAGCATTTAATCGATACTTCAATAATTATCAACCTGCTCCGGACGAGTTTCGCAGACAACCCTTATGCATCTTTTTATCATAGTGCTCCTTTTCTTATTGATCAATCGCCCCTGCTTAATAATCACTTTGAATATAATTTATGCCGTATAAAACGCGAAAACGATACGCTTTCTCAAATCGTCGCGTGCTGGCTGAGATTATTTCCCCCCGTGGCTCCACCGTCGTCGCTAAATATTTACCACCGGGAGACATTTTCCGCGGTATCGTAATGACGCGTGATGCGCTGAAAACGTCTCATTAATTTTAGCGCGTTCAAATACCGCGACGCGACATTTTTCACGCGGGAAACTGTAACGGGTGACAGCCCGAAGACTCGCGAGTGACGGAGAGGTAGACGCGGGCGCGACCGGAATAAACCGATAACGATCCGTACGATTAATCGCGTTCCGTTGTTTGCAATTAGCGTGAAATCGCTCGCGGTTAATTACAGCGATACGAGTGCCGCGCGTTTCGCCCGCGTCGCCATCGTTAATTATACGCGCCACGTGATTACGCATAATGGATCCGCTCGCGGATGTGCGTTTTTCGTGAGTGAACCACACACGGGCCGCGCGGTAAACAACGTCGTAAAGCTTACGCCGATCTCTTGACGGGGAGGCCGATATGGTCTAATTAGGGTTGGCACCACCCCAATAAATAGTAATATTTCGGACAGCCATATCTGTGATTGTCGTGCCCATATTGCTATGATAAGTAGCGGAGACAGCTACATGCGTTTTGCGCAGCAAACTTAGCGAACGTCGCCACGCAAAACAATGTAGATGCCCCTGCTATTTGTACGGCAACATTTTCATTTTCGTTCCTTTCGCCTAAGCCGGTCTTTCCTACGTTCCTACGTCGCGCCCTTTACTCTTGTAATAAAATCGCGCGGCTGCTGCGCTTTTCGAGCAGCCGTTCTCCTAACGGGCGAGGCACGCGAGATTTGATACACGATAGACGCGTAAATGTAGCAAACGGCCGGGACGCATTTCGTTTGGAACGTTTGCCCAGTTGGCCGTTTCCATGTGTCCCCCCGCGTATACGTGCGCGTGCACACGGTGGTCCGTGAAACGGCTCCGTGCCGATTCTGCGTTCGTTCGTCACTCGAGTGAGTTGATTTATATCCGTGAGTAAGAACCTCGTGCCAGACCTCGATGCTTCACCCGTTGCTTCTGCGTGCGCGCCGCAGCGCTCACTTTGAACAATGGAATTGCGTCGCGACGTCCATCTCTCTGTATCAATCACCTCGCCAACGAGATCTTTTATATCTCTTCGGCCGGCGATCGGGACCGCTCCTTTTCATAGCTTCGCTTTGTATTATTAGCTCGTCGTAGATCGGTCTCCTCCTCGCTCTGACGCGTTGCGAATGCCGCCCGTTCATCGACGAATTACATTTGCGACGATCCTACGCCTTTTCGGGGCCGCTCGTAATTCATCGTCGACGAGCGCAAGCGAAAGCGAGTCAACGCGAGAACACGATGAATCTCTTACCTGTCTGTCCAGCAGAGCGCGTCATCTCGATACCTGGAAAGAATTAGAAAAAAGTGGTCTTAATTATTTTCATTCATTTTTCTTCAAGATTTGAGTCGCAGTTATTTTACTTTATTTTCTCGACCACGATAGATCTATGTGATCGACGATTCTTCAAGCTTTAAGAGCGATCTTCTTACAATGAGAGTTTTTAAGGTCTATCGTTTGGGTGTACCGCGACGTCAATCTCTAAGCATTCCCGGCCAACGTTGACGCTTGTATAGGTATTACTAATTCGTCGCGGTGCGCCCGATCGGCGCAGTGCCCCTCTTGTGCTCAACCCCAAAGTCCAAATCCCGTGTCGCAGCTTACAGGAAAAAGCTTTTATATGAAAGCTCGGATAGGAATAAGATCGTCGTCGTAAATTGCGTGCGAACCTAATCTTGCGGTTGAATGGTGCCACGTATACGTTCGTCTCGAGGCCCCTTTTCCTATTCCTCCTCGTCAAATCATAAATCCGCCTTCCTCCTCCCCCACAAACAAAAGCGAAATTTATAAACTTTATCCGTCAGAATGTACGGTGATGCTAAGCAGTCGAGTTGCATAATTCTCTTCGCAGTCAAGCGTATCTTGGGAAAGAAACGCAGACCTTGGGACGAAACGCGTCGGAAAGTCGCGAGCCCCCGGCGAGCATCGATACCGGGAGCAGAAATTGACGATTTTGCCGGCACTACGGCGATACACCATGGATGAATCAGAAGAAACGCGAGAAAGTGGGGCCTGTCAGCGCGACATGATTTAAAGCCAAATATTACGACAGAACGCACATTCCTGCGACGTCCCCGGTTAAGGGAGACGAGGGTGAGCGACACCGGGGGATGAGCCGTAAGTCGTGCAAATATGTTGGCCGCGGTTTATTACCGGGACGGCGGAATGGTCGGCGGGGTGGAGGAACATTGATTTAATGCGGGAGTAATTGGGCGGCCGGACGTCTCTATGAGCACGCCACCTTCCACCGCTAATGCGTTCCCGCCCTTCTAACCTTTTGGCTAACCACCGTGTGAGCGAGCGAGCGAACGAGCCCGCCAGGTCTGGCCTTCCTCTCTTCTGCCACCCTCGCTCCTTCTTCCATCCGCGGGCGGGACGTGAGAAAGGCGAACGCTTTATTACTGCTTTTATTGCTCGGCGAGTTTTAGCCGCGCGTATCGCAGGTTGGATCGGCTTATGGCGCTTATTAAACTTTGATGTCACCAAATCGCTCTTTCACTCTCGTCCGCGTCTGGCTCCTCCACGCCAGTGTCTCCGGGTGGCACGCGGACGTACGTGAAAGTGGATACCGGAGGAGCCGGCGCCTTTGACAGAACGCGGTAATTTTATTAGAATTCAAATTTTATTGCGGTACGCGTCCGTCAATGGGATCGATAAATCAAATACACCCCCTCGCGCTTATGGGAAGCAATAAATAGTTTGCTTGCAGCCACAAATTTTCTTCGTACGTAATGGAATAGGTGTTTCGTTTCTTTTATCTAAAATTTTAGCTTACAAAATTTCCAAAACGGCAAAGTTTTATCGCAATATACACGTCCCACTCCTCTGTTCAATAATCTTCTTTCATCTCTGCGGAAACCTCATAACGCCTTCTTTGTAAAACGTTATTGTTTTATAGCAAATATCGAGGCGATTTTTGGTATCCTTTACTCGTATTTTAACGAATTTAGTTTTGACAAAGGGAATTCTTGGTGAAAGGAACAGATAGTAATATCAGGTGGAGAGTAGGAGACGTCTAGAACTGACAAGCAGACGAGATGTTATTTTTCATCATGACAACCAGGCTACGTGTAGTCTCGATCGCTAGGAATAAACTACTTGCGTCTGATCGGGACGTTCTACCTCACCCTTCGTATCCCCTTGCCCCGTCCGATTACTACCTGCTCCTTTCATTAAAAAATTCCCTTCGTTAAAAAATTCGTCAAAATGAATGAGATAAAAAAGTTGCGGAAAGAAGGCAGTATGAGGCTTCTAGAGAGGTGGAAGAGGATTATTGAACAGAGTAGGACATTTATACTACAGTGAAACTTTGCTGTTTTCGAAATTTTGTATGGAAAAATTTTAGAAACGAACAAAAGAAACTCATGAGACAAGCTAATAGAATCGTTGATTGAACGAAATAATTAAATCGCTGTGTTTCTTGATCAGATTCACGTTTAATTGCATATTGCTGGTAAAAAGAGGGTTAGAACGGCATGTCATGTTACTTCGTGTCAGCCCGACTTGTTACAATCAGTCATGTTGCTTAAGCACACACAACAGTGGAATGTGTATACTTATAGCCACCTGAGAGTAAGTTAACGGTCATTATAGGGAGTCCCGTTCATCCTCGTCATCGCGTGCAGGAAATTAAAGGGTGCGTCTCGAGATTTGCGTGTAACGTGGCCAATGAAACGTTCCAGGTGTTGAAATTTTATTAGCTCAAATACGCCCGCGTAAATGCCGCGGCGCAGGCGGAATCGCGAGTGATGTCGTTATCGCAACGGCACGACGGAATTGCCGGGATTCGAGTATTTTCTATTATATTTCTACGAGAGTGCGGGACGAAACACGCGTTCCCGCCGGCCGGGGATATACGTCGGGGGACTTTGCGCTACAAATCTTCCTCGTGTGATATTAGAGAAGGAATTCTCGCGGGTGTTTCCCGCATTTCGCGAAACAGGATGCGGGACGAACGAGTTGGAAAGACTTCCGAAGCGACCGGGTTCCTCCTCGCCCGCAGCACCATGTGTCGCTAAGGTCGCCGAGAAGAAGAGCGGGGAGGCCTCCGTGCGCGTTCCGGCACTCACGACGAACGAACGAGGGACCGCAAACGTGCTCTACAAGTAGTCATAATACGTGGACCGGGGGCAGACTCGCACGTGGTGCGATCACGTCGAACGGTGCCCAGGCACCCTCCGCCGCTCCCGGTGTAAAGTTAAACTTTGGATACGCCGGCTGCGCGAAATGTCTATCCCGGGCGATGCGACGTTTTCTGATCGCGCACGCACGCACGCTCGAAGAACACGCCAGCTTTCGGCGACGACTGGCCAACAATGCCCTTCGACGTACGAAATGATACATGAGAGATGCGATACTGCAAATCTCGCATTTGGATACCGAGCATATATTTTTTTTTAATATTTTATTCGCGCACGTGCGTTTTTCTATTTTATCCTTTTCTTCTCGTGCCGATGTTCTACCAACGACAGTTTTATTTTAATAACAAAATGCATTTGCCACGACAGATTTTGCATCTTGAGAGTCAACGAACACATATTCTTATGAATAAACTTGCTCGACCGAATTCTCTCATTTTACCGGGAAAATAGATCTTACTGCGAGATCAAACGAAGCTATTATAGCAACATTTATTTGCTCTCACATTAAATATACAGCATGAAATAATTTTGCTGCAAATCTCGCATTTGGATACCGAGTAGGTATACTTTTTTAATATTTCATTCGCGCGCGTGCGTTTTTGCATTTTATCCTTTTCTTCTCGTATACCGATATTCTACGCGGGAAAAAAAATGCTGTTGAATTAAACAAAATGAAGTTGCTTGAATTACACGTTAATGTCACGGGCAACATAACTAATTCACTCAATTGTATTTGCAATGGATTTTAATTTTAAGCATTCAACTAAATATTCAGATTATTAAGACAATCTGATGTTTTTCATTTATTAATACTGATGTTGTTTCAACGATTTTATGTCAATTGCACTGATCTTGTTAATACAACGCCATTCTTTTTTCCGTGTACCAACGACAATTTTATTTTAGTAACAAAATGCATTTGTTACGACAGATTATTTATCTTGATGAACACATATTTTTATGAATAAACTTGCCCGACCGAATTTTTCCACTTTACCGGGAAAACAGATCACTTACTGTGATATCAAACGTAGCTATTGTAGCAACATTTATTTGCTCCCGCATTAAATATACAGCATGAAATAACTTTGCTGCAATATAATTATTTTTCTTCGTGACTTTGTGCGCAAAATGTTACGTCGATTAAACATAATCATTCGTTGTTCTATGCAAATGATTTGCTTAACGCTCCGGTTAGAACATTAAACTCTAGTTTCGCCAAGCCTGAGAAATACTATATGCAGCGAGTCAGGCTTCGTCTATGAACAACACGACGCTGTAACAGGTACCATTTTCGCGTTAGCACGCGCACAAGAATTTGAATGTAGCGAAACTTTGTTACAGCTGACGGTGCTACTTTCGCCTCGCAGACGTCGTAATTCATACTCGATGAAACTTTAATTCGGGTCGCGAGTGAAAAGCTTTCGATATTAGCAAGCCGTGTGAAATATTATATTAAACCCATGTGGAATGCATGGTAGAACCATGACAATTAAGTAATTCTTTCTGTACAGGAATCATACGAAAATTATCACACATAACATAATAATATTCGCGCCAATAAAAATTCTTACCGCGTCGCAGTTTCTATCATCCCGTATCTCGCCGGCGCGAAGACAATCTCTGTCCGGATAGCACAATTTAGTACAAAAGCATCGCAAGTTTCGGTCGCACAGAGCACGCCTTGTCGATGAACAAATCGAGTGATTCGAACGGTGGTTACGTATCCTCGGAGCTGTTGCCGGGAAAAAAGTTTGAGTCCCTCGCGGGACAGCACCCTGGTGCGGCGCGGCGCGGCGCGGCGCGGCCCGGAGCGGAGCGGAGCGGAGCGCGGAGCGCTGTCGGTCAGTGCACCGTCGTCTCGACTCGTTTCGGTATACCTATATGCAGGCACGACCTACGTTCCAGCGGAACGGGAGAGCGGGAGCATAGCTGGCGCATTATCACATACGTTAAGTTTTTCTCCCTCTATTGGCCCAGAGCGGGGACACGAAAAACGACTGATTAATCGAACCAACACGGGAGCATTCTTGCTCCGGAATATATATACACAGAGAAAAAGAGAGCGAGGGAGACGGAGAGAGAGAGAGAGAGGGGGGGGGGGAGAGGGAGGGAGAAAGAAGAGAAACGGGAGAACCAGTAGTAGCGAAGGCAGCAGCCTGCCCCGTGCCCACCACACCCTGCATTCGCGCATCTGCGTCCGCGGGCGCGGAGAAGACGAGAGACGACGAGGAGCGGAACGAGAGAAAAAGTCCCTGTCAGTACCATCGCGGGGAGTTCTACCGATCTCTTTCGTCTTCGACGAAAACCGGAATGCGTTTCTTAGCGGCCGAGATATGTTCCGAACTTACAATTAACGCGGCGCAATAGCGTACGCGGTTGTACGCGGCAAAAAAAGCCGCGGTACCGGCTTGTAATGCGCGCGCGCGTTACGTTACGTCGCGTGTGCAATGCCTAATTTGGGATATCCGCTTCTCTTTCTCTCCCTTCTCCCGCGTATCCTTTTTCACCTTGCGACAGTTATGAAGGTATTTCCATCGAAACAATTTCGTTAATTTGATTTAGAGTCGCTTTTCCTCGCGATTCCCCCGCGCGCGTAAGTCGACTACCCCTAGATCGCCGTCGGGTTGCGCTGCGGTATTAGAAGAATGTCGTGAGCGTTTACCGTGTCTCGACGCGTGTCGAATTAAGGACGTGAAATGATATGATATAATACTCTATACGCGTTAATGTTTTCCAGCGTAACGCTAATGTTCTTCGTGCCTGCCGTTCCACGCATATCGCGCGATAGGAAAATGAGCGGCTTTACATCGTGACGCGATAAGATTTACGTCTTGTTAACAACGCGCGCGTTTATTGTCGAGCAGGGCGTTTGGACAAAGGAAGAGGATAACGAAAGTCAAAGGTAGCGTTACACTTGAAAGGCTACGTTGACATGGAGGAAAGAATAGGGTAATAAAGAAGGTGGGGGATATTATACAGGGTGTCCCGGGAGGAAAGGTCAAAATTCTGGGAGGTGATAGTATCGGTCAGTTTAAGCAAAAGTGTTCATATGAACATATGTCCCATTCCCCACTGTTTCCGAGATAGAGCACATTTTGTTGACA
>NW_011967224.1:745884-784009 GCF_000949405.1 Vollenhovia emeryi | reverse complement strand
AAGCAAAAGTGTTCATACGAACATATGTCCCATTCCCCACTGTTTTCGAGATAGAGCACATTTTGTTGGTGTCCTCGTTCAGATAAAACATGAACACTGGGAAGCGTTCCACTTTTACGCAATGTATTGAAAACCTCGGGAAACACTTTACGATTCGGAATTCAGCGTGTAGGAAAGCGTCGACGGTATTCTTCAACAGCAGCAGTAGCACTAGCATTACAGAAACCGTAAGCATACAGTATATTCGACATTTGTGAATATACGAGGAATTTTGAACATTTCTACAATATTATCAGCGCAACAGTCAACAGACGTATAAGAGTAAATTTCCGCAGACATTTATGAGATTGGATGATGGGTGAAGTGTACAGAAAGAAAGTAAATACACGAGATATTCGAGTAGCTCTACCTCGGAAACGGTGGAGAATGGGACATACATTCATATGAACATTTTTGCTTAAAATGACCGATACTAACACCTCCCACAATATTGACCTTTGCTCCTGAAACACCCTGTATAAGGTAGTTAGCGTGTTGCGTACCTAGTGCCTCGTGCCACTTCTCGCGCGGATTATTTCGACGATGTAACGAAAGCTAATTCGCTGTGGCAGTGTCGTAATGCGAAGCGTTATGTTGTCGCGTCGAGTCGTAAAATTCAACCTGTTAACCTTCTGATCGATTCTCGGCCACGACCATATATTATAAGCTTCAATATTGAATTCCGAAACGTCACATGTAATAGTTTTCATTTATTCCCGCCGGCTGCGCTTTGCCGCATTTTATTTTATTTACTTTTGTTAAGGCTCGCGGAACAAGGCGAAACATAAGTCGCTAAATTTTACTCGTAAGCTTTGGAAAACACTTTTGACAAATCCCGGGTAGGACGGAGCCTTAAATCGCGCAAATAAATATAGCTGCCGAAAAGTCTACCTGCGGACAATTTTTGCGCAACGCGATTCAGCGCCGCGATGCAGGCCGGCAATTGGCTAGGAAGAAAAAAAAAGTGCAGAAGACATATCGAAGCATTTCAACCGTAACGCCGAGATATCGACCAGAGGTGTCGCTGATTTTTAAATAAAAGCTCCGGGTCGCGCGACTGGCAAAAAAGGTGTTTGGAAAAACACGAGATTTCAATTAAAGAGACAAGCTTAGTAATGAGGCACTCTGGATTTATTGGCTCGAAAACCCTGGCGCCTAAATGTCTGCGTGTGTCTGCTCATTCGACTATCTTACAGCACGCGCGTACTAAGCGTATGCGTGCGTGCGTGCGTGCGTGCATGCGTGCGTGCCTGCATGCATGCGTGCGTGCGTGCGTGCGTGCGTACACGTGGCCGAGGCTTAGGGGGCCCCATTGGACCTACGATATGCCCGCAGAACCACCTCATTTGCATCGGATCGAAATTCGTTATTCTTTCGTGAGATAATCATACCGTCTCGTTTGCGAATCGCAGCTTGCCGATTCAGTTCCGATCGCATTCCGACCCGTTTTTGCCGCTGCCAACTTGCCCGGATTCGAGCGAATTTAAATTGGACTCGAATTAGATCGTTCTCGCGGACGTACTATGTTGCCACGTAACGTACACGTTTTGATTGAAACAGAAATTCCGTATTTCGAAACAATGATAAAGTTATATCTTGAGTACACGTGTTTTACGACGCTCTACAGAAGCGATAAATATACATAATCTGGCATGACAACGCAACGAAGACACGAAAAGATGACGATATCGGTATGTAACATCTAACGCGTAAGACGCTGTTCTATACCACAGGGGAGCGACCGCCGTGCGATTAATCGGTCATGACGTTGCCTCGTGAATATAATTTGTGATAGGTATTCCCTACCGTACGTAAAACAATTCGTACCACATAATCGAGCAAATTATACGTCGCCGTCGTCGTCGTCGTTACCGTCGTCTTTATGTTCACATGGAGTTTCTCCATTTAGTCCTTCACGGTGCATCGATTAACAAGCCTCTTATCTCGTTTAAGGATTTTTATGGCAAAAGTTATAGCTCGAGTATCGCTGTCAGTGGAAGAAGACGAAGGTAGGACGCGAGGGGAAGCGGCGCATCGTCGGCAAACGCGTCTTAAAGACACGATCCCGGAGTAATCGTCTTTCGAGCCCGGGCCCGATAAAAACGCCACGATACGAATCGGCGCGGCGGTTCACCGGCGATTAGCTTCAGGCTACGAATCTCCCCTCCCCCCCCTCTCTCTTCTCTCTCTCTCTCTCTCTCTCTCTCTCTCTCTCTCTCTGTCTCTGTCTCTGTCTCTGTCTCGTCCCACATTATATCATGTAATTTTTATCGAATCTCAAATATGATCTCACAGTGCCCATATCGCGGAAATTATGCATAAAACTTATCATCATTCATCCCGCGAGCTTATCGATTGCCGCGCGCAACGATGACCATTTCGCGAAAATCACTGGCTTCCACCGCGGCTCTTCAATCGCGCCCGTACGCGGAGCACGAGCAAATTGAAACGCGATCTCGCCGAACTCCCAGGTATTGACGTCGTTATTGTCTCGTTACTCCTATTACGGACTACGTCTATTTTTAATCCGGCGGAGCCCCCGGAGCGGACTCGGAAGCATTTTATATATCGGCTCGAAATCGCAATGGCCGATCGCGACTCCATGTTTGGGCAATTAATTGCCTCTTCCGTTGCATCGCGGAACGACATACTCCTTCGCGAATTACTGAATGTCGGCATCGATCCCAAAGCGCTACCCGCTGGGCCGCGCGCAGCTCGTCCCGTTACGCCAGCGCTGCGCCGTATGGGAGTCTTTCTTGCAAGAACGAGTCTTCGTTCCTCGAAGGATTGGTAATTCGTCGATTAAATGGAAAACGCGACGGGGCTAATTGCGCCGCGGCTGTATTATTCATGGACCCGCCGTCCGTGCGCGCATTGGTATTTCGCCAATCTGACCGCTCGAGTGCCCGGCAGATTTTCGAAAAGGTGGAACGTCGCGCGAGCTAGGGATGTAAATTAATAAGTTGTCGGAACCATTAGGTGCATGCTTAAATATCCTGTGACCGTCGGAGTTGGTCTTCGACGGTGCTTGCCTTTTGAAATATGTGTATCTATGTCAAACGTGTTTTTCTATCACAATATTAAATCGACTTTGCGTTTGCACCCATACCGCTACACGTACGTACCGATGGTAATAGATGGTATGCCCCGGCGACGTGTAGTGCCGCCCACGTGGTCACTTGACCTCCCTACGCCTCCGTATCTCTTAGTTAACCTTATCAACTCGATTCAACTCGACCTAACCGGTGCCGACTCACAGTTTGCTAGTGCGTAACCGGCGTACAGGCGACATACGGGCGTACATCTGTCTTTTTCTTTTCTTCTTATTCTCCCATAATATAATTAAACACGAATATATTAGGTGCCGTAATGGGCAATTATTAATTCGATATTCAGCGGTTCCTCGGAACGAACTCGTACCGCTCTTATCTTACGCACATAGACGCGAATGTAACAGTCCTCAAATAGACGATTTAGACAAAGGAAAGAAATTATCGTTGTAACTTAAGCCACACCGGATCGCTCGCGGGAACCAAGAAGGAGTTTTCGAACGCAGGGTTTTCGATCAGGTGACTCGAGGCCAAATCCCGATTGGCTCTCGTAAGCGATCCAGTGGGGAAAAATTATAGTATCGCGCGCCGCGGGCTTTACTTTCAGATTTTGTGTCGTGCAACGGCACGACGACATCGGGTAAATTTGTTTAACAAGGAATTCGTTCGAGAGCAATACACATCGCGTAGATATCTGGATATGCAAAATACGCGGGGTGATACCCTCGCGGGCGCGAAGACGCGAGCGCAGAGGGTTCCGGAGGTTGTGTATCGATCTAATAGTAATGAGCTCGATGCCGGTCGGAAAATTTTGAAATATACATTATGCGGGGATTATGGTTATGCATGCGGGGGTAGGCGCTGAGAGTATTTTTCTTTTGATATACCCTTCGCACCCGGAGCATCTTTGCGGAGCGACGGATGAGATTTGAATAAAAGTATCCGGCGTGCCGTGGCTCCTCGCTCCTCTCCGCTCCGCGAGTCGCTCCGCTGGGGCTTGATTCGCTAGCTACTTTTTACAACTGCGCCGTCTCATTAAATATGTATAGATTCGCGCCCCGTGCGCGTTCCCCCAATTCTTCGCCCCCTCCTCCCCCTCCCCCCGCCGCCGATGATGTAACCGCATCAGCGATTACCAGAAACATATGTTTTAAAGATCACGGGCAACCGAAGGCATCGCGCGCCGCTACAGCGGCTATAAACGACTTAGAGTGATTGTACACGAGATAAGACTAGTCTCTGACACGCATTTTCATAAACATAGCTACGCTGTCGAAAGGTATTTTTAACTGGGCACTTTACGCGCGCATAAATTATACGGCTGAATCAACGACGAGAGTGCTTGACCGGCTACGTGCAAACAAGCATCGGGGATAACGACTCCTGATCTATGTACTCTAATCCTAGTCCATCCCCTCGGGTCCGCGTGACCCGGATTAAACTATAGGCCCGCGTCGACGTCAGTTTCTCAAGGAGCTACCGGTGTTCGGATACCAGTTAAGTCGCGGGAAGTGGTCTAGCGTAACCATTGATATTTTCACGCTCTGCCCGCGGCTAGCTGTAAACCCAACATTAGTCGCACAGTCGGTTTTAACGTGTTATCCAGGTAGCGGCTCGTATCGGAACTGCAATTTCGCGTGGCTCGCTTAGAGTAAAGATACTATTAGGTAACTGATAAATCGGCTCTTGTTTCACTGTGTATCCTACTTACGTTAGAAAAAAAAGGGTGGAATATTTACGCTACCGTACGATTATGATGGCTGTCAACGTTTTATCGGGGGCCGTTTATTAGAGATAGGTTTAATGTGTATGCGGCGGCCGTAATCGCGAGTACATCTCTCTGCGTTAGCGATTCTTTATTAAGACGCAATATCGGCGGTGGTTTCGTTCCTTCGCGGAACAAATGACCCGCAAGTTATCACCCTGAGAGTTCGACCCTTCCATTTAAAAAATGTAAATTCGTTAATGCAAGTAATGGGGGCGTGAAAATTTGTTCGCTCTCTCCCCGCAGCTCTCTTTCTTTCTTCCGTCCCTTTCCCTTCCTCTCCCCTCCGATCCCGCGCGCCGCACCCTATTACCTGAGACTATTATCCAATACAAAAAATCAAATAAAGTATGCTAAGTTACGCTTCGAAGACTTTGGGGAGCTCGGAAACTGCCGAGGGGTCGTAGAAACATTTTTTTCTTACTCCGTTCCCCCACGTAGCGTCAACACTCGTTCGCCGACTACTCGCGCCGTTTCTTCGTCGCCTATTAACTTCCAACAGGCTGTAACAATGAGACGTCGCCGAAAACTTTTCTCGCGATTTATAGCCGCACCGTTGACGCCGCGCGGAAGGAGATTCAGCTTTGCAATTTGATCGCTTCGCGTAGTGCCTCGACGGGTCGATTTTTCATTTCGAGAGAGACATGTCGCTTCGCAACGGTTCTATTTCCGCGGGAGAAGGCGTCGAGCGTCGTCGTTAAATAGAGAGAGGAAAAATATCGCGCTCTCGCGTCTCTCGCAAATCTGAAAAACAGATTTTGCATCGGTACATTTCCGTGATCTAATGACCGTGCATCCGCGTTTAAAGCCCCGAGGTTCGTGATGTTGCAAATTGCATAAGATCGAGTGTGAGCTGAACGTATACCGTTTGTGGCTCGTCCGACGAGCAGAACCGGCGCGGCACGGCGGCGATGGCGATGGTGGTGGCGGTGGTGGCGGCGGCGGCGGCGGCGGCGGCGGTATCAGTAGCCTGTTCTTATCCGCTGATCCGCATCTACATTATTAAACTTGATTGGAGGCCAGGCCAATTCCCGCGCGAAAACGACTTATTGCAGCGTGGCGTAGTGTGCTTCGACGTTAGACCATTATAGGAAAGTGCTGTTTAACGATTCGAAAAAAGCTCGAGATAAAGCTCGATAATCGAAGAACGTGACAGTTTCGGAAAGCGATTACTGGTACCTTTTTTCATTATAATTACCGTGCGAGATGTAGGTTTCGCAGGCGCAATTATTGCGCGCCGCGATAAACGGCTTTCTTTCGAAATGGCCGTTTGGCGCTGATAATTAACGGCGCGTTAAGCGCTAACGGCAATAAACGAATCATTGCCATTTTTCCACGAAGAGCCTAACGCGCGGGCCGCTGAGGCCGCGCGAAAATCGCCTTTAAATATATATCCCGCGGTATTAGTTGCATAAGGTGTAATAAGTTTCGCGTAATGCAGACGCAAAAAGGTCCCGAGTCGACGCCTGGGAAACACAACACAAGAGAATCTGAAAAAGCGCCGTTTTACGCTTCAGGTAATATCATCGAATATAATGGAATGCGCGGCGATCGAGGGCTGTACGGTCAGTTTGCGGGACGGATAAAATCTCGAGCGTTGTGCAAGAAAATCGAGCAATCCGATCTCTCTCGCACATTGTTCTAACGAACGAAAAAGTCGGAACAAATCGCCGTCTTATCGACGACGAACGAGCCGAACGTAATAAATCGTCGGGTGAAAATGCACGTCGCTCGCGTATCGGCGCGGCGCGGGCTCGCGCGGGCGGGAGGATTCGGCGCGAAGAATAGAAATTGATTTTTCGAGTAAGCCGATAATTGCTTTCGGCCCGAACGCGGCGGTGTCCGCGTTAAAATGAAGTTCTCATAAAGAAGCCGCGCGTGCGTCCGTATCACCGTACTAAATTCCGCGCCGCGAGCGGCCTTGATACACCAAGTGTATTGAAATAAAACGTATCAAAGTAGCGTGCAAGATGTCGGGGCCCCTCTCTTTTCTCAATGGGCGTTTTTCAAACTAATTAAAGTGGATATTAAATCACTTCTGCGCCACACACGCACACGCGCACACACCCCCGGGATTCACTGATGTACGACCCATTAATTAACGTTTCCGATGCTATAGAATATCGCTTGACTTCGTACCACCTAAAAGATTTCCGAGATACCTTTCTGATTGCTAATCGTTACACGAATTTGCAAGAGGCACGAACATTACCGGCGTAATGCTCGTAAAACGCAACGCTGATATAATTAGCTGCATTTTCTGCGTTTCGCTCGTACCGACGAAATATTTGACGCGTGGTATTATTATCAAAGAATATACATTAAATCTGTAAACGTTCTCATAACTAATAATCGTTCCGGAATTGCCGAGATAATAAAAGTTGATGAGGCGAAAGAAAAGAAAGGGACGAAAAGAACGTCTAACGTCGGGGGGGAATTCGCTAGCTAAAAAGATTGAAAAGGATCAAAAGAACAATGCTGTCCTCGTGTGCTTTTTACATTGCACGAACGGGTTGCGTACGATCGACGCGCGCGACCCGATCATTACCGCGGACGTATTATAAAATCTTTCTCGTGGATATTATATCGTCTACGCGTTTCCCTCGTCGCGTACGCTCACCCGATACAACCGACCGATCGTGTTACACGCTGTTACACGCGTAACGATACGCACCCGCCAAAAGTCAAGATTGATTCTCAGGAATATTATTAAAGTCGTACTTTTTCGGAGGGAACCGCGCTCGCAACGTCGTTTTGCACTCGCACGAGCGAGCGCACGGTTGACGTCGCGCACGAGACGACGACGACGACGACGACGACGACGACGACGACGACGACGACGCGCTGTTATAGCGAGCGGGGAAGAAGCGAGGAAAGAGCAAGGAAGGAACGAGAGCCGCAGGCGAGTTGTATAATATGAACGCGCCGCGCCGGAGTTTCGGCAGGCTATAATCAATTCTGATTGCAGTCCAGCGGATCGCAGCGCGATCCACTGGCCGATAGCCGAGAAAAAAGTCAGCGCATCCAACTACCGGGCTGCACGGTGGTATAGCCGAAGAAGCAAGGGCGAACGAAGGGACAGAGATAAAGTAAAAATAAGGAGAGGAGAGTGCGGAGATGTGCGCGAAAGAGACACCGAAGGTCCCTTCGGATGGTAAAAGGGAGGTATAAAGGGGGGGGGGGACGATACCAAGAGGGACAGGAAGGACCAAGGATCGCTGGTGGGTGGTTGGAGGAGAGAAAATACAGATGGAAACGGGTTTCGACACGGGCTCGGGGGTGCGAATTAGTTTACGTTGCAGTCGCGGGAGCGTTTGTCTTAGAGTCGGCCGAGGAAGCGAAATCAAGTCGGGACGATAAAAATGCAACCGAGTTATTTATCGACGCGTCCGTGGCGGTGGGCTCCTGGTTCCGAGACAAACATTGCCGAGCTAGAGGACCGGTGGGCCCTGTTGACCGCGTGCTCCCGCGATATCACGGTTTTCTCCGGTCCTTCAACACTCGTCTGATTCACGATAGAAGCCTCGCGACGCGACGCGCTACATATAGAAATGTCGCAGATTGTCCCGTGCGCGCGGAGGATTTGCGAGAACGACGATATCGTACTCGAATTAAGTGCTCCGGAGTCTCGCATGCGTAAGGGCTCCGTAAGGGCAAAGACCTCGCGCTAAACTATGCACGCCTCTGGCCTCGGATTCAATCAGGATTAGAGGTAGCCCGGCCCCGTTGAAGTTTGAGATATTTTCACTTCCGCGGTACAGGCCCTTGCGGATGAAAGATGAAATAGCGAGTGTATAACATAGTCGGCATTACGCTCGCCGAAAGTCATTGCCCCTATTGAAACCACGTGTACTTGGAACCGCGGCGCCGTCCCGCCTCTCCGTCGCGAATTACAAATTCTGGAAAGATACGCGCGATAAGATTACCGCCGACACGAGAGTGAAAAGAAAAAAAGGCAGCGGTCCATCGGTGGCGGATATGTAATGTACGAGTAACTCCAGCAACAACCTTGACTCGCCGCGAGCCATGCTCGCGCGCTTCTTATAATCCCTTGTGTTCGCGCGCGTCCGGCCCCATTAGTAGTTGGCTGACCCATCATTCAATAACGCTCTCAATGTCTGTGCGACCGTGTCTCCGTGTCTTCGGACACACACGTATTCGCGCGACACGGCGATAATTAGACCGAATTTCCGCGCGGGAACAAACGCGGAAGGCAAAAATTTCTCGCGTCGCGTCAACTCTTTTATTTCACTTATCTCGTAGGTACGGCCGTATCGCCTATATTTTTACAGCTTCTTCTGCCACCTTCCAACGTATTACGATATAAATATATATACAACATGTCGCGATAGTTTTCGTGAAGTCTTAACGAAACTCTTTGTCTTTCTTTTTATTTAAATGTAAAGATTGTCTTAACGCTGCAATTACTGCGATATTTTAGAAATTTAGATGACGAATGATCGAGTACGATGGAAAATTAATGCGTTAGTGAAAAGATATAAAGCAGTGGTAGACAATAATTCACAATCGGGAAGGGCATGGATTTTGAGTGTTACGAGCAAATGGATGAAATTCTCGGACCGCGACGGTGCTGGACAAACTGTATCGTCGAAATTAACATTGCCAGTATCCAACTGTAGTATCTTTGACGACTCCTCGCCTCTCCTCTGTATGACGCGAGTGAAATTTTAATACAAACTTATGCGTAGATAACCGCGTGCAGATCGACGCTAGTATATCTGGGTAGCCTGCCAATCTTGAGACATTGTATATATACGTTCTGAATGTACGAATTGATCCGAATGTTATGTCTACGACTGAATAATTAGCATCGGAATTATACGCATCAAGTTGCGATATTAATATTATTGTCCGTAGGACATGCGCCACATGCGTACGTTGATACACTTCGCAACAACAGATCTCTTTGTCGCACTGAGCATCTGATAAAGTTCTCTCAGAGCATGGGCACTTTATTGATTTTGTATCAATCCTTAGTCGACGTCAACACAAGCTACACCTTGCACCCGGCGATCCGAAAACAGGCAGACGACGACCTGTCTAATTAATGAGCAGCATTTTACTCGAGAGACACTCGTCTTCTTGACAATAAAAAAAGGCTCGGAGCACAGTAGCGTCTAAAGAATGAATGCAAATACCGCGGTCTTTTGTGGCAAACGACTCGGAACGGCCGCTAACGCTCGACTTGACAAGCAAACGCTCTTCTTATTCATATCGGCGCGAATCGGTGTCAAATGCTCCACGAGTTTTCGTTAAATTATCATCTCTGTGGTGCGACAACCGTTTTACCGGCATTCCTTGGACGAACGAGCGCCAAGTGAAAAGATGATTTCTATGGACAAGCGCGCGAGCCATCGGGCGGAATATTCACCATAACGAAATATTTTTATTCACGCTTGAAATTTCGCTCTTTCGATGTACTCGTCCGAAAATGAAGATTTACCACCGATTGATTTTATTCACGTGGCGTGAATCGTTCGTGACGCGGTCAATGAATCATGCTGGAGCAATCACCTATCGATTGCGAGGACAGAAGAGAATTAAATAGCGGAGTTAAAATCATAGCGTTCAAGACACTGCACTTTTCGAGCGGCGTCGTATCGAGACGACGATATGTCAGTGTCATTCGCGCTGTCACTGCGTTATATACCAGGTGTCCAGAAATAAAGATCCCGAGACCGCGAGAGAACAAGTTCCATTTACCAATGGTAAAACTTGAGAGATAAATTTTAAAATATTTTAATTTTGTTTTCACACGAATTTCCGTGCATGCATTATATTTGTCGTTCAAATAAAAAACGCTATGTGTTTCGAAGAAAGAGGCAGCACGACGAAATATTTTCTAAAGCGACAAAGAAATCCTGTCGGTTGGCCTCTCGCAAAAGGTTGGCTCACGTTTCGGAACACCCTTTAGCGGTTTTCCTCGTTACGATGACGATGGCGTGATTATACGTTTTATAAATACAGAGCGACAGACGTTCCTACTAGTTGCTCCGACATCGAAAGCACGACGGCAGGATAATTGATAGCGGAATGCTAATAACTCGTACGAGGCAGGCATTATAATAAGTTTTTTGCTGGGCGTGTGCCCCGCGTCTAGCGCATTCTCACTCCCCTCGCGATGTGTTCTTTCCGGTACTTATTAGCACGTAATTTGCTTAGTTTAGTCTCGGCGTTGATGCGACTATCACGTTGACACGTTGCATTTGCAAAAAGTTGTACTTGTTCTGCCCAGTTAAAGACGAAGAATATAGCTGTATTTTTAATACACATGCACTTTAATACGGGAACAATAGTAACAATATTAATAAGTTGTATGGAACGGGGAAAAGTGCCAATGCGAGGCAACAAATGAACGGAAGACGGTTCTCACAAATTTATAAATACTTTCTCTCTTTAATATAAACGTTTCGACCCTGATTCGGGTCTTCCTCAGTATAACTCGTTAAATATATGGTTTGAGAATCTCTTTTTCCATCATGGTCTCATGCTTCTTCTCTAAATGTTCCCGGACATAAAGAGAACTGGAGACACGTCGACTGAGATGACTTCGTTGTAATGTTGTAATATTAATAAGTATTTCGACTCGTAATATTGCAAGGACTAAAGCAAATATCTCTCGTATAGAAAATCAGTTATCGTCGCCGATAGCTATCAATGTTCACGAGTCCGACTGATTTGACATCGCGTTAGATTTCTCACGTAGAGATAATCCGGAGAAAAATGTGTGTTTACATAAATGTCTGAGTGCGAGCGCAATCGAAAATGCAGATACGAATTCAGCCAGACGTATATATGTGTTTCATATTTTCCCCGGGCAGATTAGTAGTTACGAAATGAAAAAATCTTAATACAATTTGCTGGGATATTAAGCACACGAAGAGTATAATTACAAGAACTGTTCTTACGCGTTGCTTTTCTCCGAGCGATTATACATCGCGGCACACGGGCACGGAGTGTTAATAATTACGGTAGGCGATGGAGAGCGTGTATGTATTCGTATTAAGAAAGAACGATACCGCCGTGTTTTGAAATAAAGGCCTCGATATCGTACATCTCGTTTCGTTAAACTTACGTCTGCATTTTGCATATATATAATCTCTTACATAAAATGATTTGCAGGATATATTTTCTTAACAAGATTATTATTTGAGGCGATCGATTTGATTTTGCAAAACGACGATCAAGAAATTGCGAACTCGCGAACGTAAATCGGGATATTAACAGAATACACTCACATAGATTAAAAAATATCTAGTACTTTTCCAAGTATTTGCTTGAAATGGGTAAATATGGGAGTACTTCCCCAACGAAGAAATATTGACTAGGCAAACAACTGAGGCTAAGACAAGCGACCTCTCCATTTGCCGGTGCATCTAGACTGGGCGACGGTAGATGCGACGGCGTCAGGCTTTACGGTAATATAGTTTACGTCGCTCTTTCTAATTTCTATGAAGGCTACTCTCAGCACACTCTTTCTCTCTCGTTTACGTAAAAGAAACATTACGACTCGGAAAGATGGATTCGCCGTTTCGATAGTTACTAGGTTCGAATATGCGTTCAGTAAAGGAGACAAATATCGTTCCGTAAATTATTCAAGCGCCCGATCAAACGTTTGCGAGTACACCTTGCGCGCGTTCCATTGCACTAAATCCAGCAAGATGTTCGGCGATGGGGAAACGAAGTGTCTCGAAGATTCGGGACAAGAGAAACGGGCGCGCGTCTTATACCAACCTGGTAGGGAAGTAGGGGAATCCCTGATGGACGTGTAGATCCATGGGCATCGCGGGATGAGCGGGACCATGATGTGCCGCGGCTGGCACGTACTCACCACCCGCTGACATGGGGGGCTGCATCATACCCGCGGCGGCAGCCGCGTGGTGACCCGCGAACATGGCCCCCCAATGGAAACCCGGTGCACCCGGCATCGCCGACGGATGCTCTAGTTCGAGGGCACGGTGACTTCCGCCGGCACCACCGACGATACCACCCCCGGCTGCGCCTCCGGCACTTCCGCCTCCGCGGTGCATCCGCCACCCTTCCACCACGAATGTCGATGGTATTTCCGTCGTTTCAGTCGATCTCTCTCTCTCTCTCTCTCTCTCTCTTGTATTCTTTCTCTTTCCCACCCTCTTTCTCTCTTTCTTTCTCTTTCTCTCTTTGACAATTCACTCAATCGCTACTGCTCACTTGCACATTGTGCACGTGTCACTCGCGCCCTTAACCCGCACCCGTGCCCGCGCCGGTACTCGGGTCCGCGCCGGTACTCGGACGCCGGTGGCCTTTTCCCGTCGACGGAAACCTGCCGAACGGGAGGGCTCGATCCGCGAATTCCTCGAACACCGCACCATCGACCGGTACTTTATTCGCGCGGCACGCGATACACCCGTAAACGTCGTGGACGCATGGGCACCGTCGCGGCGTGGTAGTTGGCGACTCCGAGAACGGCGGCGGCGGCGGCGGCGGCGGCGGCGGCGGCGGCGACGCGACGGAGAACGCGGATGCTGCGGGGGAGACAGGTGTCCGCGCCGTAGTGTATCCTCTGGTGAGCCGCTGCAGCCGGACGGATCCGAACAGTGGCGCAGCCTTTAGCTCGGCCATGAATGACGCGCCGTATTCCGAGTTACCTCGCGGAGGCGGAGCCTCGGCCTACTCTCGCCCGCGTGATACCTCCCGCCTCCATTCCCTCTCCGATCCTCTTTTCTCCCCCCGATCTTCCTCCTGCCGCGACTTCACCCTCTCGCGACCACGTGCGCGCGCGTCCGAACACGAGTATCCTCTCTCGTTTCCTCCCTGTGTATCCCTCGGCGAGTCTATCGAACTCGCTCCGCGTTGGTGTCACCGAGGATGCTCCGCTACCACACTATGCAGTATCTCGATACAATCGTTTCAATCTAATCTTTATAATCCAGGTACTTGTCAGGTTCCGATATCTATCAGGCGGTGGAGAATGATTAGAGGATGACAAACGAGAAATTGTTCTGTCGGGAACAATCGCGTGCATTATGTTACTTGTGCGGATTTTGTTTGAGATGTACGACGAAGAGAGCCGAGCGCTAGGCCACGCGGTTACAGAAACAAAACCGGTATCGGAAAAATTAATATGCGATTCTCCCACACGGTCTCACGGGTAGGAGAGAAACGCCCCCGTTGACCACGCGCGGGGGCGGACAAGCGCGTCGCGGATCGACGAAACCGTAGAGACGCAAGCTCGTTTTGGCGTAACACTTGTTGAGCCACTTCGCCCTCGCGGCCTTCGACTAAACGCGTCTCTTAGTGGACGTTTCATAAGCAGCGGATTCGAGAGCGAGCTTTACCACTGATTCGCCGCGTGCATTTCCACACGGTGATCCAAGACTTTACGCAAAATCAGTCATTCCTTGGTACACTACGCGTCACTACTGAACAGTAATTGTCTTCAAAAGATGAAGAACGACGGCGAATTGATAATTATCGCAAACGGCGCGTTAAATGATTATTCGAGTAGAGATACATTTTTCTCGTTAGCCGTGCGACGAGGCCAACGGTTTAATATATTCCCTGCGCCGCGTTTAATTCTCGGCTTCTCGACAAATTGTCGCGCGACAACTGTGTTACTTCTTTTATTGGATGTAAAATGCTTAGACAGCTTCGGAATTATTACTTCTAATCAGGGATCCGCCGCGCGAATGGCAAATAAAAGCGACGCTGTAACGTACGCATTAAATCAGCCGGAGTTACGTCAGCCCCCTCGAGTTGTAACCGGTCTACTACCATAAAAAATTTAATCAAAATGCCCTCTTGGTAATTTACAACTCGCCCAGCGCTCAACCCTTGCCAGGCAAGGTGACTCTCCGGCCAGTGGGTGGAGAGACGACCTCGCTTGCTTAAGTAAGCCGAGTTGAAGTAGGGGTACGTTGTAAGACGATAGAGAGGAAACAACCGAAAGTAAGAAGGGACGGATAAACCCCGTAGGAGTCATAGAGCGGCAGTAAGATGCGGCCCATTTGCTCGTTCGAGACTCTTTTCCGTAAAAAATAATTCAGCTCTCGCTCGTTTGTCGCTTGCCGCCTGTTGGGGGCACGAAACGGCTGACAATGAACATTCCAAGTTCGTTGGACAAGTCCAATACCGATGCTGCGAATTATAGTTTATATACTGATATAAAACGTAACAATAGAGAAGAGCGGAAAGATCTCCTCTTTGTCCACTTTATCAAATATGGATGCAATTTTGCCTCTTTTACTCGATAAATTAGTCAGTCAAGAAGGACGGTCGCTTCGCGTTTCATCAATTAACTTTATTTTCTATCTTCGTAATAACATTTTCAGCCACGTGGCTTAATCGAGTCCGCTATATTCGCGCGCGCGCGCGACATGCGCGGAGAGCGACGGTAATAATTTACTTGCAACTTCGACTTATTGTTGTCGGGTGAGGGAAGGGAGAGGGAGGCAACGGTCGTACCATTAAGTAGATTCTCTTAAGCAGAAAAATTGTTCCGCGCTGCCCTACCACACGTGGGTACAGGTGTGAGTCGTAATAACATGGTGGGTGTGCCCTTTAACCCCTAATATCCCTACCTTCGCGCTGACTTCACTAAGGCCGCCGCAAACGGACGTAGGAACACGGCAATCATCGTACCTCTGTATCAATTGCAGGCGCATTATTATTGCGGATATACTTGGCGGTGCGCCGTATCATTGAACTTTCGGCAATATGCCGCGAACGCGAACGTTGTCATTGGCGACACGCATTACGTTCGAATGTTATAAAATATGCGCTTTTTCTCGTCGCATATAATGGGAGTGATTTTCGGGAATTTTCAGATTGGATTCGAGGCGTGGGGTATTAAGAAAAAAGAAATGTTCCTCTGAACAAAAATCCAGAATTTATTTCAAGTCTCTAAAACATAAGTATAATACTTCGGTGTAGTATAATACTACAGGTCGTGAAAAAAGTATCATCAATAACGTTCGGACGTTACTTTACAACCGTACGCAGCGGTTCGTTTGATACAGTAAAGTGCAATGAAAATCTGAAAGTCTGTGCTTCACGCAAGATAATCACACGGTGAGTTGAGCAAACCAATTTGGCGATTGTATCGTGATGTATAAACGTAGTAACGTCTATATCGAGGTGAAAATGCTTTGAATCTCTGGTAATTGTAAAGTAACGTTATTTACGCGCTTCACCTTTACGTGAGCAATATCTGAAAAAAATTTCAATTGAGACGTTAAAAGTAATGCAGTTTGCTGCAAAACTGCGACAGTCTTGTTTTCGCTGGCAATGAAGTTCCAATTGAAATTGCAGAAATATCGATCCTCGAAAGAAGTAATTAATAAACGTTGAGATAGCTCACGAAACGTGATTACAACATAATTACTAGCATATAATTAATTGCGTTCACCGCTTCCATTTGAGCGTCAAACACGATATGGACGTGTAATACAAATGAATACTTAAATGCTTTTAATTTTTATGTACCCTGTTCTCTCAGTTAGCTGATATCTTCTACTGAATAGCGTCTCACTCGTGTCTCAAGTAGAAGCGTTGCTACACACAGCTATACCGCTAAGAATATTATCGCTAACATAACTTTAGCGGCTTTCAAAACCATCGTTTCTTACAGATACAATTCCTAATATGTAACGATCAACTTCGCCGTCTTTTTCTTTGTCATTTTAATCGTCAATCTAAATTTGACTTGCTTGAAATAAATGGTTTAAAAAATGCATTAGCACTGCAAGGAGCCAAACGATGGTCTTCGAAGATACCGAATATTGTAATACTTTGTTCGCTCATCGAACTGAATGTTTTTGTAATTCTTTTTTTTTTTATAGAGCATCGTCATACGACTCTCTTTGATAATAACGAAAAAAAATACATGCATATATAATATTTAATAATATATTCGATATAGATGAATATATTCAATAAAACGAGATAAGCGTGACACGATCGTTACAATATTATCAAGCATTCCTTTAACCGCGTGCATGAGATAATGTTAGAATAGCTATTATAAGTAGCGTTTTGATTTTTCAGGTACTTTATACACGTTATTATATGTTGTATAAGGCAGATTAAAAATCGTGTCGCGCTTTCGCGATACGAGAGTAAGGTATACTCGAAGTGCGTTACTTAAAATAGTTATCGTTGCAATGAAGGGCGTTGCCTTTCGACTCGTGATATTTTCTTATGCTTTCCGATCTCAAGGAATATCTCCTGACGATATTATTTTATTCCTTCAGATCTCAATGATACGAGAGAAAAAAAAATTTCAATAGCATTTTAAGTAACACGTTACAAAAAGTTCAGCGTAGTATTCCGTTACTTTATAACACTACAATCGTATGAATGTATTATGCGTAAGTCTCTATGTTAGATCGCCATGATCGCTTAAAGTAAGCGCAAGGTCACGCTTGATTATTGAGTTTCATTATCGTTCACGTTAAGTCAGAGATCTTCATTTCATCAAACAATTCCATTGTGATATATAGCGATTGTCACATTAATATATTTTATCGAAAAGTATTCGATGCCATTGACGTTTGTCCGTCTAATAATAGGCAATTAAATAATTGCCACTCTCTTACATGGTGTATCGTAAGTACGTGTGTACTTTATTATTGGATAATTATCCAATAAACTCTCACTCGACACTCGTTCTCCAGTTGGTGTTAAAATAATAACGAGCAAAAAATTTTGTACGTAAACTACGTCTAAATGAAAGATAATCAAATGATTTTACGCTGATTAAAAAAAAATCAGTCACTTTCTCACCGCTACTTTCAATCAAAATTTCAATTAAATCAATCAAAATCCGTAGAGGAAAAATAGCGAAAGATTCGTTCCCGTCCACGTTAGACTGTGGGACTCATTTCTCCGATCGCTATCTGATGTAGCAGTATCTAATTACACTTTTATGATCGATAACAGAATAAGAGTTTTGCTTAACACAGCTTCATCACGACATAATGAAAAACTGTCTTAAATTTCTGATAAACATCAACGTCCGTTATAACGAGACGACAGTCAAGCACATGGAGAGACTGAAATTGTATCTCCACATTCGTTAAACCTACTTTCCTTGCAATTTTTTTTTACATGCGTCGATCGTAAAAAAATCACGAACATTCAATTTGACGCATTAACTCCCCTCGCATTCACGATCTTCTCAACTTTCGTTGTTCACGATCGTTCCAACGTTCGTTATTCGAGATAGTCGCTGTCGTTTGCGATTTACTAACGCGATTTACAATCGCGAAAGTACCGTCCTTAAATATTTTGTCAACTGTTTTCTTTCTCTTTCTCTTTAATACTTTTAAGAAAGCACGGTATACTTTACAATAAAGTACATAAGGCTTCCTTTTATCATTGTTTCCTTCGATGCAGTTAGTGCATCGAATTTGAAAAATACACTCGGCTCACGCCGAGTTCTCATCGACATGATATCGATACTGAATAGAACTATATCTCTATTTAGTGTATGCTCATCTCCTTATCGAGTCTAAGCATCACTGTAAATACTTTGATTTTTCAATCGTAAAACTTTGTCTAAATAAACATTCGCTACTCGTAGCACATGGTACTTACATAAACACAAAAAAAATGAGCTGTCTGCGACCGTACTACCATTCATGCAGGTCGGCGTACTAGATTTTTCGCAATGTAAAATAGAAATTCACAAAACCAGTAGTGTAAAATGACGGTAATTTAATATAGCTAGCAGTCTTGCAAACGAAAAGTTACGTTTCGTTAATATTGCTATTTCTCGGACGTGATATTTTACTGTGATATTTCTTTACAAAGTTGTATATCAAAACGATATCAAACCACCGTTACTTTACACAGCTATAGTTATCCTATCTACACATAGTGTTCGCTATCTCTACGTAGTCAGCAAAATGCCGAATGGACTTACCGACGATTTCGCCTCTCTTACGAGAAGCTTAAGATCTGCACAAGCATGGATCGGAGTCGTTGCGCTGGAGCGCTTACACAGTAAGCATCATGCAAGTTGTAAGCTTTCAATGATCAACCATAAGGCATTTCTCGTTACTTCGCATCGCGCACGTGTGAATTCTGAATGTGGCCAGACTACCACTCACTTTACATCATACATTTTCTCAAAAAGACTTTACAAAATAGATTTCGACAAATTACAGCATGCACGTATCACTCTATCAAAAGCTCGTATCTTTCAAAAATTTCTTAAAAATTATCTTTCTTTTTGGAAAAATAATTTTCGCCTCACACACTCTCTCTCTCCTAGCACAAACTTCGCTTACCATTTCTCTTTAAGTCTATTTATATTAGCCTTCGTTTCATTCTTTAAATACACGAATGTCTTCAAATATCAAAGACACATCTCGAAGGAAATCGATAAATACATTTTTACAATCAGAAATTCTGACTAATTGTGTTAAGAAGTCGTTAGTAGTCTCAAACGACGCGTGTATATATTTCCCTCTGTATTCCTTTCTTTAAAGGATCATACGCGAGAAAAATGAAAGAACTGCCAAAATATATATCACAATCTAAAATTTTCAACCGTATTAACAGAAAATACATATGTATGAATACATCTTCCGACATATGACACTAGATAAGTATCGTTAATAGCATGCACATTGTTATTGATATCAAATGTTCTTAATATGACACAAGATGAAAATTGGAGGTGCAGAATATTTCAGGAATGCATGCAATAGATACTAAAGTGTATATATACATATACATGCACACGCATCTAAATTATTATAATGTGCAAAGTCGTAGTTATTAATATTCACAGTGCATGAACAGTCGATAAATTTCATCGTCGTGATTAAAGTCGATAATTTTTATGTATAAGGCCAGTGCACCAATCGCCATGCACGTGTAGAAAAATTTGTTCGCACAAGCCGTTTTCTGAAAATTCACTGTGCTTAATGTCTTTAAAGCGTGAATATCCGATGTAGCTTGTGTGCGTATGTTTCATACATTTGCGGAGATGTGGGGGGAAAAAGATATCGAAATAAATATTCGTTGTTACGGGAACAAAGGTGACGATATTAGAAGCAGCATTGCGGGAAAATACTTGGAACAAATAGGAAGCTTAGCAGTATGGAATCCAAGTACCATTCCTCAGTAAAATTCATTATAAATGGACTCTCGTCCGTCAAAAATTGTCAAGTCCATTTTATGTTTCCGGTCCTTCGGAAGGAAAACTAAACATTATCCTCCAAGAAAAATACTATGTATAATGAGTAAAATATATAATATATGATCTCTGTATGTATATATATATATATCTATAAATAAATATTTATACACTTCAACAATAACATAGGCTGCTGACGCGCGCAATTTAGAACGATGAGAAAACAACTGTATCGATAATGCTATCTTGCGTCTCGTTGTATTTCGTTTTTGCACGAATACTAAAGTAGAAGATGAGGGTGGTTTTAATTGCGACGTTCGAGATTCGTTGCCAGACTGTCTCCGTACAAATTTAACTAATTACTCAACCGCGAATCTATCACTCCTTCTACACAAACTCTCTACAAAAATATACATATAGCAGACCCGCATCGATACGTATTTAGAATCTAAAATATTCAATTTCTATATGTATATAAAACTGTTCATTTCCCTATTACGTAGTTATGCCGGATGTGGGTAGCTTTTACGTCGTGATAACTTGTGGCCAGAAGTTACAGACTATCGATAGCATTTCGCGTATCATGAGGGAATCAAAATCAGGATATACGCAGGCAGTGAAAAAAAAAATCAGTCACTCGAGTACCGGCGAATCATCTTCCCGAACGCATTGTCGAATTCAACGGGCAATTTAATATTAACAATAAAACCGCGGTTTCTAATAAGCGCGCGCGCTTTCTAAAAAAATTCGTGGACAGCCTTACGCCGCGGGCTGAATCGTTTGAAAATCACGATTCCCGGTGCGTGTCGGAACGGATACGCATATCTTATCCGTTTTCGCCGAAAATCAGTCGATCCTTGGCGTCGATATCTTTCGTATACCTGCCGTATTTACTCACTCACAGCGGCGGTGGCTTCTTAGAGTAGCGCACTAACTCGAACGGCGTGAAATGATTCACAGCCTCGCAACACGGCGGCTGCTGGAAATAACGCCTGACGAGAAAGACTACTAAACAGAAGGCTATTGCCACCCTGGCGATTCGCCATATTCTCTGGGAACTCGGCTTGTCGTCGTGGTTGTCGCCCTTGGCGTTGCTTTTCATTGTTGGCATCAATTCTGCGTCGCTTTTCGACGTATCTGCCCCGCAGACGGCTTTCTTGCGCTTGCTAAAAAATACGAGAAGAAAAAATTTCGATATATATATCTCTCTCTTTCGATGGCCGAAACGAGCGCTGTTCAATACTGCCGGACACCGTGCGCGTTAACGGCGCGTTATTATTTTATCTACATCGTCGATTTTATTTTGTTGAATAATGCGTTAGCTCGCGAGTCGGGCAAACATCTGACCGTTTGTAGGAGAAGCTTGTAGGAGTTCGCGACTGGGAAAATTAATTTATGCCGTCCCGCGGGATAACAGTAGCAAACCGGTAATAGCAAAGTTCGCCGGGAAATCAATTTGGAGATGCGCGTGCACGTAACTTGCAAGATTGGGATTGCAATTACGGCTGGCGCTGTCGTATTTCTCCATTAGGATTACGTAAGTGCATGGATATTTAATTTTTCTGCAAGCACTCTCAGCTCCCGCCTTAATCCGCGAACGGTAGGGGAAGGCTTAAAACATACCGTTGTCCTTAAACCCTAGGCTGTTTACAGACGCGGTAAAGAAAGGCCGAAAAAGAAGAGCGTGAGAAACGTGGCGAAACCGTCAATCGAAGAAAATGGCACTGGTTTTTTATATCTCCTTTTATGACTCCAAGTGCGGCAGATGTTTCACGCCCGCGAAAACTAAACCTATTACCCGCCGCCGCTGAGCGGTGATTGAACGCGCCTATAAAAAGATCCTTAAAACAAAGTTAAATGAGATACACCGCGGTGTATAATTGGAATCTGTAATTGCGCTGGTGAACAATGTCGTGAGCTTGCACTCGGCATATGAGAAGAGATGAAAAAAATAACCGTCGCTTTATCAGGTTATCGGCGCACTGAAAAAAATTTCTGGTTGAATATGGACGAATCAGATAATTCCTTTAGGATTTACCAGAATTCCTTTAGGATTTACCAGAATTTCTGTAGGATTACAGGAATTGGTAAATCCTAAAGGAATTATCTGATTCGTCCATATTCAACCAGAAATTTTTTTCAGTGCGTGACACATTATTTCACTTATTTTTAAATCACTCGAGTGAAGATTAATTAATAAGAAAGTCGTCGCATGCTTAACGTTTAGCAATTATACAATCAAGGGGGTAACCGCTAGCTAAAATGTTGTCCCACCGATTACACGATTTCATCTGATTACAAATAATCTCATCTAATTGCAAATCATTTTCTTACATGCACGTTTAAAAATATGTAACGTTGTTAAAATCTATATTGGATTTCCTCAAAATATATTTTTCTTATTTTACTAACAAGTATTTGCTTGTAGAGATAATTTCAGTTAAGACTGTAGTATTCGGTCACGTTTCCTTGCGTCTCACTTTTCCCACTAGTCTAACCGCGGTCTTAACGAAAAGTAATTTTGTATTTACTGTTTATTGTTCCAAATTTGCGCGCAAAGGTGTATCAACCTTTCAACTCGCTGTTGTTCCAACAGCAACTACTTCAGTCTTATTATGAATAGAATGCGCGCTTATAGGTGTGAACTATGATATATATTTGGATATGCGCTAAAAGAAGTAAATTTTTTTTGGAAAATGAAAACAAGCTGAGAAAACGTTCAAATTTAAGGTTCATTGTCTAAGTGAAGAAACTTGAAAATTAAGACAAACCGATTGCACGGGGATTTCGTAAGAATTTCATAATAATTTCGGAGACACTGTCCCACGATTACATCAAGTGGTTACCCCCCTTGGATACAATGCGCTCCTCCGGCAGGACGTTTCGATGATAACCCGAAAAAAGCAAAAAAATTACGAACAAAATCGCGCGGTTATGGAAGATTTCATTTTGTAATTTGAATTATTTTTTTTAAACCGTGCACTATACCGCAAGAGGAAGGTGCAGTTCACCGTGCTCGTTCTCGGCAAAGTTCTTGTATTCAAATGAGCCGCCTAATGCCCAGCGCTATGGACCAACGACCTCGCGCGTCCCCACATCTAAATAGTCGCCTTCATTCTTTGCTTCCCATTTCGACGTTATGCAAATGGAATGTGAGCGTGGGAGGCAGTTCTTAAATTCTGGACGAGGCCTCATTCTCAAATGCTTCCGTAAATTCGGCGAGCGTTCGTTTATTTATGCGGCTCGATTGTCACCTCGTTCGAACGATATCGTCGCGCGAAATGCGATTGTTCGACTTCAGAACCGAATCAATTGTCGAATAGGCTCGAGATAAAAGTGTTCTGACGCGTAGAAATTTGGAGCAAGATAAGAATGAGCAAAGGTTGTATAGGCACTTACTCTGGGGGATAATGAACTTGATTGGCTGCTCGGCTAGCAGCACGCACGTCCTCGGCATGAGTGCGCAAGATGAGCTCTTTGCACTGCCTCTGCAGGTCGCGCAGCTCGGTCTCGGCGTGCTCGATTCTCTTGCGGAGGTCGGTCAGAGCCTCGCTGTCCGGTGCCAGCTGGGTCTCCAAGCTACGCGTGAGTCGCCGAAGCGCGGCCAATCTGCGCTCGCGCTCGTTCAACTCCTGGTCGCTCCCGCTGTCGGAGATGCCGCTGTCGGAGAGCGAGCCACCCTCCTGCGTGTGGTTGCTCGCGGAGTTACCGGCGAACTTTCCGCAGTGCACCTCCTCCGTCGTCGCATCGTTCAACACCGCATCGTTCTGAAGCACAGAGATCACGGGATCGCGATACTTAGCGAGAGTTGTTTTCATCAATGTTACAACGAGCGTGCCGCGTTAGGATTACGAGCCCTGTACGTTTACGAGAAATTAACTGCGGTTTAAACGCCGTCTCGACATATTGCGACGTTTGAGTTAAGTTTGATCACGGCAGCTGATTAAAGAAAGAAATCTCCTAGGCCGAACTATACAATGAATCGATCGACGTGCGTCGGATTGCGAGATTCTGATAAGTGGCGGGGTATACCCGGGAGGACACGATATCGAATATTGTATAATCCACTCTTGCGCGTCACCGGAGGGCATCGAGAAGCGTATAAGACGATTATATGAAGTATGGGGACGGGGAAAAGACGAGGGTGTAAGGTGGAAAAGCGAGAATAAGGCAGGGATGCTCGATGCTAAATTGATCGTCGCGCGATACGTCAACGAACGTTTCATAAGATTCGCACGGGGCTTTCCGAGATAAAACTGCTCGCTGCGAGCGGACGGAGTTCTTTTTCGATATTTTTCGGGGCACGGGCCACGTGTACCAAAATGCGTGGAGAGTAAATCAATATACTGCCACGAGAAGAGACATACATGTACGCGTCTCAGATCAGATACGCTTGCACTACGGATGCGCGACAGCATGGCGCGAATACTGGCGAAAATGCCAGTGGTAGTGGCCGAGTAGTAGACAGCCGAGAGAGGAAGGGTGGCTGCGCGGAAGAAAGGGTAGGTTTAGGCTGTTTGCAACGGTGGAGACGGAGGGAACGAGCCTCCGGTAATGAAAAGCGCGATCCGCATACCAAGTAGCAACCTTCAACCTAGCCTATATATAAGTCGGTATGTTCTCTCTCTCTTTCTGTTCCTCGTATAACGGATAGTAGGTACGAAGTGAGTCGGGACGGAATCCACGTTGGTCCGAAAGACCAATCGCGCGAGAGAAAACTGCGAGGAACTTCTTATTTCCGGTTACATTCGTGAAGCATATATATATATATATGTATATTATGTATAGCGCAACAAGACGTAAGATATCTCGTATCGGACGTACCTGCAAGAAAAGCGAGATAAAAAGAGTCTACTCGTTTATCTGCGTAACGCAAAATCCGACCCGACTCTCAGAGGGAGACAAAAACCGAGCAGAGAGAGAGAGAGAGAGAGGTTTCTCGTGAATCTGCATTCAATAATTTGCGAGGATGATTTTATTCGCGTTTCTTAAAACGGCGTTTATTATACGTCACAGCTCGAGAGCTCGGGAGCGTGATTGATAAACTGGTTTATCGTAACAAAACGGAATTTTCGTGGTTACAAGCCTTGACTCTACCCGCGGTTGATATTAAATTTGTATTTTTACGCTGATTCCACGGGCCATTCCCGTACGTGACGCGAAAGGGAATCGTTCGGGCGATTAACGATCGGAGTTCCCTGGGGAGCCGCTGGCTCTGAGATGGCCAACACCCTCGATAGCACAACTCGGACTCGCTGTATCCCGGCGCCAAAACTTATCTCCTTTAGCCGGCTACCCAACGGCGGCCTCGCACATACATCGGTTAATATTTTATTTACTGCCTATCAAAACTTATGGATTCTTTTTGCGAACAACGGACGTCCGTCAGTTCGGACTCGCCGGTTCGTCTCGACGATTTGTTACAACGTGAAAAATCTTGCGGTCCGCGTATATCCATTTTGCGCGCGTGTGCATAGGAAAAAATATATATTAACTTTTATAGAATTATGAAGCACCTTCGTAATTTTACCAATTTAGCATCGCTACTGTCTGGCAGGTAACAGCACGAGGAAATAAAAAATTGCAATGTTACAAGGAGGAGAAAAGACTGTAATGTCGAGTGCTTTATTGTAGCCTTTCCTCTTGTTCGGCTCTCCGAAATACTGGTGCCTGGAGACGGAAGGATGGGAGGGGGGAGAGGGGGCGAGAGGACTGTCGCGAGGGGGAAGATGAAGGAGTGAGGGAGAGAAAGCGAAAAGGAGAAAAGGAGAATCGTAATGTCAAGTGCATGAAATTATTCCCTCGAGTGCTGTAGATCGGCAAGACTAAGAACTTTTCGGATTATACCGCCTTGACGGGAGTTTGAATACGTTAAAATATAGACGCGATACACATGGAAAGAAGAAGAAACGAGACGAAAGGAAAGGCTCCTATTATTGGAGTGAGAGTATTGTGTCGTGAGTCGTACGTCTTCTTGACAGGCGAAATGAGCACAGGGACAATTGGAAATTGTTACAGAGCACCTACGCCCGATACGCGGCGTCGAGAGCGGTCGGGTACAGGCTCTCAAAAATATTTTCGACATAAACCATGACAATACACGTCAGCTCGCATCAACGATTTACTTTAATCGCCGTCTCGTCCGATGTCACTCTGATTCCTGTAATATTAATTATAAATGAAGGATGCGCGAGGGGTGAATTCTTGGATTAGCCCAGCGCGCTGGCTTCCGTTAGGTGCACGAATCTCCGTAGACCCGCGCAGTATGTCTTCCCGACAGGCTAAACGAGCGGATAAATCGAAAATCGCGGCCGCGGACCTGCCACTCGTTGCACTTTCAACTACTTTCCTTACGTCCATAAAGCAAAGAACCTGGGCGTAGGACGGGCTTGCCAAGAGATTTACTTTATATGCAAATTAGAGGCGGATATGGTGGAAATAGGGGGATGTGATGGCGTTTAACGGAGACGCGATATCGACAAGTATCATCTGTCAAACGTACCCTCCGACCTGTAGCCCCCCCCTCCCTCCCCCCTCCCTCTCCTACGCGTAACCTTCGCGTGTTCAGACTAGTCGAAGATTTATCTCCTGACGTGCGCCATATGTGGCGCACGTATATACAACCCTCGTTTACGTAACTTTCAATTATTTTTACTTCTCCCAAAAGTTCTAACACTAGCTCTCTGCATAAGTATATTGAACTGTCGCCAAGCGAGGTAACATAAACTTTTTAAAAGTTTGTTACTTTCATTGTTTCTAAAATATTAGAGAAAAGTGATATATTCGAGATCTGATTTCGTTGCTCGTTATGGTAATCGAAAGAAGAAGAAGCCGATATGATATCTCTGGTCAAATCTGTACCACGCAGTCTGAGAAATGCGATTTGCAAGCCGATTTAGCGTGACGTATATCGGAAATACGGGATACACATCCGCATTATAATCTCGTTTTCTTTAGGTAAGTTACATCCCCGAGTTCCGCGACTCTGCCAATCTATGTGGGGGAACGGTTTTATGCACACAAGCGATGCCTCTGGGAATCGTTACCCCATCCACCGGCGTTGAATAATTGCTAACAGCCATCTAACCGATTGAAAATCAAGGATGCGATGGGGATATCTGACATAGAATTCAGATAAGATATTCGTAGTTCGCTAACTATAGTAGTGAGATTAAGAAATGTCGCGTCTACCGTGTAAATCAAGTTGCCGTAATTTCGAATTATTTCCCTACACAGGTCACTTTGCGCAAATTTTATTATTCGATCGGAAAGAATGGCGGATTCGTCTGAAAGAAACGGTACCTGACAATTGATGTCTGGTCCGGACAAAAGCCGCGCGACATGACGAACGGATGAGGCGACCTCGGGAGTAACGCCCGCTTGTAGGGCCATATCTAGAGACGCCAGTGTATCTTTGTCCCTTTGCAAGGCGGACTGCAGTTCGGCCAAGCGCGTACTAAACTGCTTCATGGCTTGCAGGACGGACAGCTGCTGAGTACCCCTGAAAAGAAAAACACAGACATGTGCATTTATAATGTGAACCGCGTATTTTAGTAATATGTATATTTTATTGTATCTTACATGGAAGTTGGTGTTCTTTTAAATAGTTACGCAATGATCATAATTTTGGAAACGAAACTTCTCGTCACTTTAGCGATAGACGACAGTATAGCAACGAGTTAATAGTAAATAACTATACAACACTTTGCACCGAAATATATTAACGCGGAAATATCTTTCCTTCTTCATTGTCGTTTATTTCGCATGAATTATTCATTACTTCTCGAAAGGGTGAATATAAAGAACGCGAAGCAAATTTGGGCAGAAAAATCACGCGAGTCAATACAATAAAAAACGGAAAGAGGGTAAAGCCGTTGTGCAAACATTAAGACGTCGAATTATTAGTAGGCCCTCCCTCCGGCACTATCGGCAAATAAAAACACTTTATTCCAGGTCAATCTGTGAACGTCCCTAGCGAACATAGGAATGAATCGAGGAAGGTTGATCCGGGTCCCTTTTTCGCATTGGCGTATCCACCAGAAGAGTTGATATATTTATAAGCTTTCTACAACATTGATGGGCATTTTGTTCGTCAATTAATTGCGCGAATAATTCGTTCAATAATTTTTTTGTGGAAATCATCTCTCAAGAATAGAAGTGCCTCTTCGTGCCGAACGAAGGGATAGGATTGACCTCTGTAAACCCCAATGGGTCAGTGGTAAACCCCGTTTTGAATGGTCTAAACCCCTATCAAAGGGGGAATCGAGTGCTCATATGGAAATTAAAAGAGGGTTGTAATGATCGCGCTAACTATTCGTCGTTGCTCACCCGAAGACAGACTTTATGACAAAACTTATAGTTTACTATGTAATAATACCTGCTAAAATAACAAATTTTAACTAAATAATCGTAAAAATTTATAAAGCAATGGCGAACTTGTTGCCAGTTATTTAACTTTGATATCAAATTAATTTACAGAGACTAATTTGTCAAGTAAAATCAACTTTATTTCATTCTACAAATTAACAAATAAGGGACGTCCATTTGCATTTGACATTTTCGGTAAAAGTCATGACAGGATGGTGCAAGATTGCATCGCGCTGTCCCTTCCGAATCTCGATCGGTCGCTTTTCTGTTAGAGCTGTCACTCGGAAGAGGTCCGTGATTAAACGCGATCTCCGTTAAAGCTAGTAATCCCACGACACGGGTCAAAATCCCAACGAGGAGAGCCCTTACTGGCGGTACCTATGCCGCTCTCGGTTTCCGCTGTTTGCTTTGGTGGCTTCATTACCTCTCAAAATATTTGCCTAACGTCACACGTCGGCCGGCAAACGGCCAGTCGATGTGATCCAGTGCCAACTATTCTATACGGGACGTACCGCTGAACCCCGCCAGTAAAGACATCTCCAAATTAATCAAGAAAACTATCAAACCGTTTTCTAACTCGTTACTGTAGCGTGATTTTCCCAAAATCCCTTGCAGACCATTAATAAGCTTGCATTCGCGGAGGACGTGTTGTAATTTGTATTCGTACGGGGAAAGCCCGGCTAAGGCAAAAATAACTAAAATGTTGCCGTACAAATAGCGGGGGCATCTACATTGTTTTGTGTTGCGACATACACTAAGTTTACTGCACAAGGCATATGTGGTTGTCTCCACTACTTATGGGTATGACAACCACAGATATAGCTGTCCCAAATATTACTATTTATTGGGGTTGCGCCAACCCTAACTGGACATGTGGTAACCATATCGGTCTCTCCGTGATAAAATAATTAAATGACTGATACAGGTTTTTGGTTTACGGTTCAAATATTTGGCGCACAGTGTATTGCAGCCCCTTCGTTCCGTTTTTCCTCGAGAATAAGTTTATAGCCACTCACTTTTGGCGCGTGTCGTTCCATATTCTATAAAGATCGGCCACGCCATCCTTGAGGGATGTGCAAATTAACGCTGCGGAGACACCGAGACTGGTGGTCAGCTGATGCGCGGACAAGTTTAACTCGACCATCGCCGCCTTGTGATTCTCCAGAACAGTCAGTTCAGCCTGCAAACATAAAATATACATTTTTAGTAGCTGGCTCGCTCGCCTAACTCAAACGAATTACCCGCGGTGCAGGGGCAAACGCGCAGGGGTCGCCCGAGGGTGAAGGTGATGTATAAAGTGGCCACAGACTAAGAATCCGGCCAAGAAGGGATACACGTGGGATCTAAGTGAGTTTTATCGCGTATCCACCGAAACGTCGGATAACTTCCTTCCCCGTGTATCGGTGCAGCATTTTCGTGTCTTTTACTTTCGTATCCGTCGAACTAATCGTCGAAATCGAACGGATATTTCGACGAGTAAGTATAACGAGGAGTAATTTTTTCGAACGTTCCGAAATGTCCGTCTACGATTCATCATCGACGTTATCTCTGTTCGAATGATCACATTGAAAATACATACAAGAGTGAGCGTTGCCGCGATCGGCCAAGACGTAGCGCGAACGTCGGTAGTGATTGCGAAGAGAAGGAAATTACTTTTAAAGAACGGAAGAAGCGAGAGGCGGAGGATATAAGACGCGCGGATGACCGCAAGGGCGAGTTTTACGAGCTTCCCTCGGAGGTCTCCCGCTCGTCACGCGATGAGCGAGAGAAATGGAACGAGAAGACGGAGGTACGGGCTCTCGTTTTCGTTCTCTTACGCCCTGTGTCGCCGTCGTAAACCCGGGTTTATTTATGCGGTCCTCGTCGGTAGCGTCGCGCGGTAGCACGACGGGGATGTGACAACGTGACGTGGTTACTGCATCGTGCCTACAACCCTTATATTTAGCTATGTTGCCGCTGATAAATGCTCGTTCGCATTATTTCTCTCGGCTCGACTCGAAAACTACGCTCCGCACGCGATCGTCGGCCGCGGTGCCTCTTTCTTTCCCATATCGAAGGATTTTTTTTTTCCATAAAACCGCACGGCACACTCGCGACAAGCTGCTGGCAGTTAGCTGGTTTTGTTTGTGCCGTCAAGCGGGGCAAATCGCACGATGAAAAGGAGAACGCGGCCCCCGACGCGGTCGGTATTGCAAAGTGCGCGGCGTGGATTTGCCCCGGTGTGTCCGGCGAAAAGTGGTTGTCATTGATATTCCGGGCACATAGCGAAGGCAGAAGCGACCGTTCCCCGCTTCTACCCCTCTTTTCGTAACCACCCTGCTTCTCTTCGCCGCCACCGCCATCGGTGGGTATCAACGACGCATAACCAGCGGCAGCCGCCGCCGCCGAACCCCCTGCCACCGACTACCCTCGCTCGCCCTCGCCGTGCCCTCGCGGCTCGCGCAGCAGACACGCACATTCCGATCTAATTCAATTTCCAATCAACAGCCAATCAATTGATTCGAATTCGGTATACAGAGCGGTCGCTGCGCGTTCGGGACCTGCATGCCTATGAGGCCGCCCGCCATACTACCGGGCACGTACCCCGTAAAAGTAGAGAATTAGCTTTTTACGTCTCGTAATTCCGCGGTACTAAGTGGAACGGAGATACACTGCCGGTATATTCTAATTGTGCCACCGCTCCCTCCGCGTTGCACCCTCCGCGATGGCACGTAAAGACCGAGTGTTGCGGGGGGGGGAGGGGGAGGAGTAGGTAGATTTCATTTTTAAGAATTACATTTTACCAACCACTGCAAATCTGCCTTCGCGATAAATTTTGGCACTGAAATTTCTTGTGCGTACACACACACACACATTATCGCATATTTCTTTTAAAACAATTCTGAGATTAATTTTATTAATTAGTTACACTGGATGCCACGCGAAATGACCAGGTAAAATTAATTTTGCGACTAAAGCGAACCGCACATACGTTTGTCCGATATTACGCAATAACATAATCAACGAGGCGACGTGCCTCGTCGAATCGCGTCGTACGTTCGGCCCACGCCAACGCGTACGTGCCCCGCAGGACGGACGCGTAGACCCAATTGTGCCCTGCTTAGCGATGCATAATACATAACGGAATGTTCAATTCTGTCTCGCGCGCGTCAGTCTGCGTTTGTTCGCGCCGTTGCGCTTTTCGGGGCCGCGGCCTGCATCCCAATCGGCAACTCTCCACGTGCGTCGCGCGGCGGACAATCATCCGCGATGCGTAATCAGCTTGTTGACGGTCTTCACCCGCGCGGCCGTGCTACGTTTGTGCGTACCGACCCTTTTCGCGACTACACTCCGTCTAGGAAATTGCCGCGTAGCTCCCGCGGATCTTATCGGTCTGGCCGCGTCAAACTTCCCTCGCTATCAGGGACTTTGACGACGGTGAGAGCATGAGAGAAGCGGAGGTAAATGAGAAAAAAAAGAAAAAAAAGGTGAAGCAAAAATGCGACTCCGCGTTCGGACCGGTGCGGATTGGCGGCGAGCTACACATCTCGTGCATAATGCAGCAGAGCGACGAGTTCGCCCGGCAAATGTTGGACGCTAATACATCTTGATGATAGATAGGGAGCATGTGTTTGGTCTTCGCAATGAGGCTGGGGAGGGCGCGGAGGATGTTGCGGGGGTGCGGCGACGGCGGCGGTGGCGGCGGCGGCGGCGGCAGCTTTCACGGAGGGCTTCCGCGGTAGGGCTGAATGTGCCGGGAGGATCGAAGGGGGATGACTCTCGGGGGGTGGAACTCTACCGAGCGGGGTTAGCTAGGTTCGCTCGGCGTTCGCTCTCCGCGCGAGTTGCGATGCCGAGCACGTCGCCGTCAGACGAGCGTACGTGCGACACGACTACGCTTTTACGCCACTACCTCTGCCTCTCTACTTGGTTCCTGACTGCTCTCTCCTACTCTCCTTCTCTACCGCCCCGTCTTCGCCAACGCCTCCCTCATCCCTCGGTCCACCTCCTTCGACCGCTTTCATTTTGTTCCTCCCTCTCCTCCTCCACCCCGACCGCGACTGCTTGGCGAGCTTTCTACCTCCCCAGTTTCTGACTTTTCTGTCTTACCCGCCGTACCAGAGACATTTCCAATAATGCGCTTTCCTATTGCGATTCGATTCCCGAACAACTTGCAGAAATTCGTCAGGAACTGCGTGTCTCGAGATGCACGTCCGAAAAATTCGCGTTTTCCTTTCTTCCGAATTTTTAGGATCGCCGACGTAAGCACTTCCGACCAAATTCTCAGATATTGATACTTCTTAATGACTTCCTCATTAAGATCATGAAGAATTTTAGTAACGAAAATGATGCTTCGTTATCAGTAAATATCTGTTCAGAATTATTCATTTCATAAAAGTACTTTTATGAAGACAATGCTTTAAATTAATATTAATTGGTTCACTATATAAAGAGATGAATAAGATGATTACATCAATAAATTTGATATGATTGCAACTTATTGGGCTTCGTTAAACAGCGAGATCAAAAGTGAATGAATTCCTGTATCAATCGAGTTGCTGTAGAAGATTCCTTGTTTAGCATAAGAGGATATACCTCTATCGGTACGCTTACCGGCCGTGCGTAAGTTATCATACGTGTAATTTACTCACTATCGATAAAAAAGTATATTATAATTTTAAATCGCATCTAAAGCCCACTTTACACGATCTATAATTCGCAACAGAATTCGAGACAGAATTCTATTTAAAAATTTGTATGTATCGTGTAATACAGAAAACATTTGAACAATCAGAATTATAATTATAATGCTCCAATTTTGAAAAGATGCATCAAATATGTGTAGTGCATGAAAATGCGTGATTGATTAATTGTATCTGGTCTAATGAAAAACCTTAAGCATTGATTGCTGTGAATATTTGTGTCCAATCGGCAGGGAAAACGGACCTCATCCATATGTAAATGTTATAACCTACACTAACCTAATCTACAAACATACATATGTCAATTTAATATATGTATGAAATTATAAAATAGAATTCTGTCGCGAATTATAGACCGTGTAAAGCGGGCTTAATAGAAAAAAAATTAACGAAAAGTAATATACATTTCACACGTAATGTTAATAAAATTCACTCCTGAACCTTATCCAAGATTTAACTTCAGGTTAATGTAAACTCGTATGTATCGAAGATTCTTCTTAAAAACTGTACGTGTATATGCGAAGTAAAAATGTGTAATATTGAAGAAAACTTACATTGATCTCGTTAATGTGATCATCGAGCACGTTGGACTGCTCCAAGACGATTTCGTAATTAAGAAATCGATCGCACATGGCTTTCAATTTCTTTCTCATGGCATCCAGGTCGTGGTGAAGTGCGATGACTCTCTGCTGCTCAACTTTCGATGCCAAGGTCTCCCATCTCTCAATCAGACCTAAACGAATTAGACAACATAGCGCAACATTAATAAAACAGCATTTTAAGATGAACAATAACGCTTTACGTTATCCAATCAGTTTTCTTACATCTATTTAGTGAGACAGGCGAATGGAAATATTGAAAATATGTCGGATATCCGCATTCTAAAATTATTTATAGAAAATTAATAAAACTTTAAGTCGTTTTTTCTTCAAATTGACTTAAAGTTATAATTATACAACTTTATACGCAATTGATGTGCCAAAATAACATGCAATGTTACTAATGTCAACTTGGCACAATAGCATGGCAGACTTCTCTGTGTTATTATATGTGGCAATAATTTAACATATGTTACGATACTCGACGCGTGCGTTGAACCGTTTCCTTCCATTCTTTCTCGAGCGAGCCACGTGAAAGAAAGGAAACCAGCAATTATATTTCTATATGTCGTCTCGTTTCCGGGCTTTAAAGAGCGGTACTGTTATCCGTAATAACGGTATCTATAACGATTCGTGGCCCTCATCAGCCGGTTATGTAAAACGTGAGCAAAAAAAGTGTTCAAAAAGGTCAAGATGCTTGTGTCCGTACCGTACGGCTTCCGTGACCTCTTTCCCGCCACTTTCTTTTACGACGGCTACTTTTTCCAGACCGAAACCGCACGGTCAGCATGATAGAAACGATACGAGTGCGGACGATAAAGAAGCAAACGAAGATGGAATTAACGCGGCGTCGCAATGTCGTAAAAGTCACCGGCCGCATCGTCGGAGGAGGGCGTGTACGGAATGCGACAGGAAAAATTCGACGCGTAGAAAGTATCGTGTTTTGCATTGACCTACAGGATATGACGGGCTATACGTACGAGCATGAAAAACGCATTATGAACGCGATACGAGGCTCTCGTACCCTGCATCGTACGATGCATATGTAAACGCGCACCGTGGAAACTCACGCTTCGTGCGATCGTACTCGCCTCGCCTCGCCTCGCCGCGTACGGTCGCCGGAGCGTAAATCGCTATTGAATGCAGCTGGTCCCGGTGTTTTCGCACGACGTAACGCACGATGCGTCTTTCGCGGAAACGTGCATACGTGCTTGCAAATTGACGGTAAACACAAAGGGGGATACGTAAGCGGGTCGAGCGAGTGGCCAGGTTTCTGTTGGCAGTTTCGCTCGGGACGCGACATTAGACTTGTGACTTTCAAGTTTCGCACCCGCGGATATTTCAAGAGCTCTTGTTGCTTTACTTTCGCGAAAATAATTGCGATTTTTTCATTCCGTCCCGGGGAAGTGGAGCGACGATCACGAGCGTCGCGTTATGCGGCACACTGCGCAGTCGCGTCGCGTCGTTTCGAACGGTGATATCGCGGGAATGATCGATGGATTCGGCGGGTAACGGTACGGCGTTACTACACGGACGCCGTATGTTATTACTGCACGCAACAATGCGAAGATCCGGAATTGAAGGACGCTTAAATGCGACGTTTCGTAAATTCGAGACAGACGATCGAGAGACGATATTCGGCGTAGCGCGGCGCCTCTCTCTTCAATTTTCTGAGACAATTCACATTTCGAGAAGTGATGTTTTTATATTATTCAAATTTCCTGCGAGCAGTCTATCCGGACATCTGCTTGTACAATAAGCAGTTAATTCGACCGATGTTCTCATCGCGTAATCGCGTCGGCGGCATTCGCGTGGCTCTACCGTTTACGTCATTTTTGAATATACAACTAATCGCGTCGAGTCGTATGTAATTTCGGCGACGTGTGATGTTCAATGCCGCTAACGACGACGATATTGCAAATCCTTCCACAACGTGAAAAGAAATGAAAAGGAAACTCGAGCAATTGGTATGGTAATTGTTCGACGTTTCTCGGGACTGACGTAGAGCCAATTACAGTAACTGCGCCACGACAGTAATAGAGAAACAATGACGACGAAGGTAATACATACGCGAACTGTGCGGGGTTTCGTACTTTTCCCTTCGCGCGAGCATCGGGATGACAAATTGTAAACGACAGACAGACAAGTTGGACGTCCGGGACGGCGGCTGTCCCGACAAATCGCGGTGACGGTCGGCTGAAGCACGACGGACGGGCGTCCGGTGACGTTCGGGCGCATCGAAACACTGCGAAGCGCGGCGCTCGTTCGCGGGCGAGAGCACTGTGTGCCCACGTGACGCCCCGACGTAGCGGCGATACAATTGCACGAGCGAGCGAGCGAGATGCGATCGCGGATAGCGCGCGGCACTGCCACCACCAGTTCCAATGGCCCTGGGCAACGGTGCGTCGTTAAGTTTCATATAAGGCGCGACTCTCGGGACCCCGAGGTACGTTCACGTTACACGCAGCGTGCGTATCCACCTACGCGCACCTCGGGCATCTCGGTATCCACGTGCACGCGCGATCGACGATCCGACAATCTCGTTAGATTTACGAGCGGAGTAAACTTGTCGTTAATCCGATCTGACGGTTATACGGCACGCTTAATACACTAACATGGCTCGTAAGACAGCCGGAAGCTTTCAGTCGAGGCGTTACGCCTGACACCGATGCCTCGGATAAACAATAACGATTTATAATAATGCACCGTGTGGTCGTTAGGAGCACGAGACGTTTTCATTTTCTGCTTTCTCCTACGCTCGGATGCGCCTATTCGAACTTCGTTAGCTGGAAAGCAAATTGTGTCGTGTATAAAGTCGATTTAGGTGCTGCGAAAGCGCTCACGATTGCTTTACGTTATTTTAATTACAATGTACATTTTGCGTCTTTTAGTTTCACGAGTAACGTTACAAGCATGCGCGTACGAAGAGAAACTAATATTAGTACATGTAGTTTTTATTATGCGTCTCACCGCCACTTTATATTCTTTCATGCATAATTCCTTGCTTTCTATCTTATTTTTGACAGTATTTTTCCGTTTCTACATTCACCCGTGAATTACAGAGGTTTGTAAAGAGCTGAAAACACCGCATTTATCGAGTGACAGTACCAAAATTTGCGCAGGTCGCAAAAGGTTAAAATAAAGAGAAAGTATTAGATGCACTGTAATACATGTTAATAAGCGGATTAACATAAAGACTTTTATTCAACATAAATAATAAAATACATATATACAAAATAGATGAATAATATTAGTCGGATTAAAATCGAGTTAACTCTCCTAAGTTCTTGCTATTCGATGAGTCACGAGTATAAATGTTAAACCGGTCGAACTAGGGCAGTTTCGCAATGATAGATTACAGCTAATTTTGACACAGACAAATTAGAACTTTCATTAGCGCGCTTACTGACGGTAGAAAAGGGCTTGCATGCGATAAAATGGTTGTACGATGGAAACGGACATTTATATATTTTTTTGTTATCTATTCACCTGTCCAACAAAATAAATGCGATTGCACTGATAACGTGAGATAACGGCAGATACGAGCAATGAAATATGAGCACACATTCTCTTTATACAAAGAGTTTTCCCTACGTATATATGTATTAACATGCAGTATGAAAATAGTGTTTCTGGAAGATATCGATTTCACCGGACACCATCAAGAAATAAGTTGGAAGACAAGCCCGGTCAGGCACAAAGTAGTTATAAAGAGGAATGACATGAAATTTATTATCATGAACTGCTTGTACTCACCGCGAATTTTTTTCAAATATTTTTCATTTCGCAATTTCCTGTATCCATTTTGCGGTTCCAGCAGATTCTGCAAACGTCTTAAGTTTTCTTTGCATGCAGACTCCACTTCAGCCTATTAGAGATAGAAAGGATAAATTCCATTAACTAACGTGTCTGCTCTGTCACGACACAGATCAAATAGGAAACAGTGCGCCTAATCAGTCAATTTATTATACTGATCTATTATCTTATTTAAAAGTAAGTAAACGAACGTTTCCTACAATTAAACGATTGTAACAACCTGTTCCACAGTGTCGCGCGATTGTATTATATTTGGCTTATAACATTTACTGTGCAAAACTTTCATAGTAAAGGGTGTTTCAATAAGAAGGAATGATGTTAAACGTGAATTAAAAATCGGTGGTGTACAAAAATGAAAATTTCTTTAATAGAACATGTTTGGTAGGCCATTACAATTAAGTATGGAAGATAATGTTCGCCACGACTCCGGCGGCACACGTCAATCCGCTTATCGAAATTTGCTATCACATCTCGACACAACTGCTCCTGAATCTCTTCAATGTGGCGTGAAATTTCGTCTTTGAGTTGCTGGATGGTGGTAGGCTTGTTGGCATAGACTTTACTCTTCAAATGGCCCCAAATTGAAGAGTAAAGTCTATGCCAACAAGCCTACCACAATCCAGCAACTCAAAGACGAAATTTCACGCCACATTGAAGAGATT
>NW_011967224.1:735129-745307 GCF_000949405.1 Vollenhovia emeryi | reverse complement strand
CTGGATGGTGGTAGGCTTGTTGGCATAGACTTTACTCTTCAAATGGCCCCAAATTGAAGAGTAAAGTCTATGCCAACAAGCCTACCACAATCCAGCAACTCAAAGACGAAATTTCACGCCACATTGAAGAGATTCAGGAGCAGTTGTGTCGAGATGTGATAGCAAATTTCGATAAGCGGATTGACGTGTGCCGCCGGAGCCGTGGCGAACATTTGGCGGACATTATCTTCCATACTTAATTGTAATGGCCTACCAAACATGTTCTATTAAAGAAATTTTCATTTTTGTACACCACCGATTTTTAATTCACGTTTAACATCATTCCTTCTTATTGAAACACCCTTTATGAGAAAAAGAAAACCTACTAAAGAGTCATGTATAAGAACAATTAAAGAGTAATTTTACAGTTTTTAGGAGTAGTTAACACATTCCAGATTCTTTAAACGGAGGAAAATACAGGGAAAAGAGTAGCACGCAACGTGACAAACTTTAATACACAATTTAACAAAACGGTACATATAAATCTTATTTGTGTTACAAGAACACAAGATTTTTGTATGTCCTTAAGAGTAATTGATGTTATATGTATATATTAAAATGTATAAAAGAGTAAAATATAAGTTTTAGTCTTATTAAAACGGTACGTTTGAAATGTTATTGATAATACAGGAGAGGTGGCAACATTATAATTAATGCAAACTTAAATAAAATTAAACAAGTTATATTTCATGCGCTTATACAGTATTTATACGCATACAAGACGTGCAAACTTAATAAAATCACTACCTACGAGATAAAGCTAAATGACGGATAAAGCGTATAAGGGATAAAGTAAAAACTGTGCTCCAAAAGCATCTACATAATGTTACGGATATGGGACACTGTATTGCAAGCATTAGTAAGAAGATACGTACGAGTTCTGTAGGAATTGCGCCATTGGATCTTACAAAAGTATTTTCAGCAAGTATAAGCTGCGCTTGCGAATCTGCAATTTTTCGTAAATCTTCCTCATCATTATCACTATCTTCCGTACTGTCGTCGATTTCCTAGAATATAATCACAATGCATGAACGTTTGATTACGAAACGCGTGACGCCTCCTTGGAAACCATGTAGAACGTTACATAGATACACTACACATACAAGATGCATCGTCCATGAACGAATTAGAGTCAATTACGTTAGACTTTTATTTCTCTCTCTCTCTCTTCCTCTTTTCTGTAGCATTATCAAAGGTAAAGGTTTTTGATTGTATAAATAATGTATTTTTATCTTCGGATTTGATCCATCAATATATAATTGTGCAATGAATAGATTTTGATAGAGAAAGACTATAATTCATAAATTACTCACTATATTCGTTCTATTGCAAGGTTAATTAACGTTTTAATTATTATAATTTATACTACTTTGTTTATTACAACTCGTATAACGAAACATTATGACAAACTCTACATGCAACCAGTACGTAATTACATAACCATATTGTGAAAAATAAAACACTTATATAATTTCTTGAAAAGTTTATTTGTTGTAACCATAATTTAAGACGCCAGATATTGCTTTATTGTAGTGTATCTGTATCGATGTAACGATTGGATATGTATTTGATCAAAATTATAGAAATTGGCACAATATTCAATATCATGAATACATAAACATTATTAATTGCAACGAAGCCTTCTTTAAAGGAAAAATACGGATATTTGATCGAGACAACATAATAACATAGAACCTACATGATACGTGCGAGTCTTAGGCAATGGCGAACAAGCAGGAATTGCGCTTATACTGGATGCGCATTCCGACTGGCTATCGAGAAAGTTTCGATAGTCATCTCCAAAATCCAACAATCGTCGAGCCGTCTCTACATCTAATGGCTCGCTGTAAGGCTCGCTCATATATTTCTCCTACGGACCAACAGATTGATCAATGTAGTTAAAGAAACCACTTTTATAAATTGCGATTGTTAGTGCTATGCAATTTTATATTACCACATAATTGTCCCAGGACTGTTCGGGCAGCGAATTACCAAGACTGTTCATTTCTACGTCACTGTCTATATTCAACTGCTGACCGCTTAGTTCTTTGTTATTCACCATCATGTTCAACATGTCATTATTGTAAGCAAAGTGTCCTTGAGCACAATCACGATCCTCGCCTTCCGTCTCTAACGTGGAAGCAACCGACTTGCAACAAAATAGCCTGAGCGGTGTAGAATTATTGACAAGCGTCCTTTCAACGTGTAATTGTTGATGGACGGTACAGCCTGAGAAAGACCCAGATTTCACGAGTGTCGTCGAACGACTATGGCAGTTTTCTTTCGAAACTATATGCGTTGTGCGAGTTAGATTTGTTTTGCGAGACGAGCGTTGCTGATTCGAGCTGCCGTCGCTTCCCGCAGAATGATGATTGGCTTGCGCACTTTCCGAACTAGATTCACTCTTACGCCCCTAGATAAGCGCAAATGAGTAATTTTTATTATCCTCGATTTGAATTTAATTTACATAACAACTCGCGAGGCACGATATAAAAGATACATTTAACGAGAAGGAAACAGTCCTTACCAAGGTCTTCTTACGCAATCTATTTTTCTTTCTGCGGAATGATATGTTTCTAGCTACGCGATCGTCGGAACATATAAAAGACTCTTCTAATAAAGTGGATGCGGAATTGTTAAACGATTTCCGTGATCCTCTGCAATATAAACGAAAAATTCGATGATAAAAACTCTATTTAACATAAAGCAACATGGATTAGTAACCAATATAGGGTGAAACGTGATTTGCGTGTTTAAGACAACACAGGTAAAATTTATGAAAAATCCAATGTACTTACGCAGCATCGAAGGATACGGATTTGGTAGGTGGAGTTGTGACCAATTGATGAAGCGCAGTCTCGGATATGGAGAACGGTAAAACAGCATTGTTTATCTGAGCTAAAGTGGGATTATCTCCGATTTGAGAGATACACGAAACGCTCCACGGCCTAGATCCTTTCGCTTTTTGTTTCGATCGCATTACGACCTTCGGCGTAGTCTCGTCGGGAGGTATCTCGTTGACGGGTGTTTTCTGGACGCAATCGAGTATCTCTTGTGAAGGGGATTGTGATATACACGCGAGAGCGCCTTCGAATCGGCGGTAGGTCGCGACGCTGCTCTGCAAATCGTCCGACGATACTGATTGTCTTTCCCCATCAGATTCCTCCGTGGTGTATTCACCGCTGGCATCGCAGCTATCTAATGGCTGTAATACACGCGCCGTTATACGTAATTGTGTCATACTCTCTATCTCGTGTTACATTTCCTTGTAAAATCCGCAATAATCTTTACAAAAAAAAATAGTATATAATTTTATATACGTAAGTTTTTACGTCAACTGCAATAACACAATATTTGATACGAAGAAGACTCGAATTAACTCCGTTTCCTTTTCTAGAAGTCTATTGATCTAATTTACCTGCGATCTGCCCTCGTAACTTCTCGATTCGTTCAACTTCAACCATTCTTTCACGCGCGCGTACTTAGCTCGGTGATTGTTCGTTATGTTTTTCTCCTCGAATTCTAACTGTGGAAACGCGCGCGAGGCTGTATGTCTGTCTTCACCGATCAAGTTTTCAACTTCTTTGATCAACCTTTCGATACTTGATTTATCGTTCTTCTTTTCATCATCGCTATCTTTTTGCTGTGCCTTGCGGTCGTCACGTTCCGTTTCTTTCTCGTTACCTAGACTCTTTTTCTGCGCAAAATGCATTGTTTCTGAGATATCGATTCGCGGACTCTCGCCAAAGTCCAGGCGAGTCACAACGTTCGTTCTCCGTTGCTCCGAAACGACCAACGTCGAACTGTTTCGACGAGCAGGAGTGTAAGTCCACTCCTCCTCGGAGGAATCGTCCACCGTGTTGGATGATTCCTGGACTAGTTGACTACAATCTGCCTCGGAGTCGGTGTCCCGATGCTTAAAGTAGTAGATAGCGCAGTTCTTCGACTTTCTGTCAGACCTAAACACCAGGAAACAATCTGATGTCGGTTGTTATTTCGACGGAAGTCGACAAGTTAATAGATAATCAATTCCTGAACAATCACAAGTGTACCGTTGCGAGATAGCGAGGTAGGACAGGAGAGAGAGAGAGAGAGCGAGAGAAAGAGAAGGGGGGGGGAGAGACAAAGAAAGGTGTAACTCACATATTGAATAAAGCAGCCTGATCCGTTGCTCCACGTTTCGCAGGTTCGCTCGTCCGTAGACCGTTATTCGATTTTTCCGTACTTTCGATTTGCACGGTGCTCGCCGCGTCGATTTCGTCGCACGTCCCCTGCATCGCCGCCGTCGACGTCGTTATCGGCACGGTGTCCGGTGTGGGCGGCATGTCGTGTTGTTCGCTGTCGCTCGCTCCGCTTTCCTCGACGTCACCCTCTTCCCCTCGATCCCGCGCGATAGACGTAATGGAACTAGTGGCCTCTCGTTTTGCCGGTTCGTCGGACCTCGCGTCCATCACACACAGCTGACACAATTCATCCTGCATGCCGTGGAAAGCGTGCGTACCAATTATTGATAGCGAGCATCGCACATGCATTATCAGTAAATTCTAGCCCGAGAAGACGATCAATTATCGGACAGGGTTTCTAGAAGATTAATTTCGTCTTTCGTTTTTCGTTCCACGTCGTTTTATTCGGTAGCGAAGCGAATAGTGAAATGATCGGCGAGGAGAGCTATCTAGAGCTATATCTATCGATCAAAGGCGAGTCTTTAAACGACGTGCTAGAGTGAAAGAATAACTTGAGCGCATAGATATCTGTGATTTCACTAGACGCTACTCCGGACGGTCTTTCGCCATCCAAAGACCTGAGATATCTTATGTTTTTGTTACAAATTCGACCGCTACTTTTTGCCGACGTCATCGCCTCCGGCGTACAGACCCGTCGCTGTACGCGCGTATATTCGATTCGTTTTACAGAAGCCGTTCTCTTCTTCGAGACTCAGTCTCGGAGACTTAGTCCACTTGACACATTCGGGTACGCGGCTCTTCTCTAGTCCGCGCGACGTTAAGTGGTAGTAACCGCGCTCTCTTATCTTTCGTTAAGGCTTAGTTTAACTCGTGCAGTTGCGAGATTCCAAAGAGGAAGCACGATTTGCGAGACGTACTTCGCTCGGACACGCTCATCGAGCTCCATTAAGCGTTAATGAAAATTCCCGTCTGGCGTAAGCAATATATACAACGACAATAATTAATTACAGCGAGATCCGCCCATTATCGTTCGCATCGAAAGAATGCCTACGGTACCTACCAGTCTCGGGGAGTTAATAATTTCTACGCGTGAATCGCGCAGCGCTCGAAAACCAGGTCAATGACTTGTAATAGTCGTGTTTCGCGACAGCGGAATGGAGAACAATAGCGGCTGTCGATTCGCGGAACAACTACTACGCAGAACACTTCCTGCCTCGTGCAATTATTCGCAAAAATTGCCAAAGACGGGGAAACGCGCGGACAAAAACTGTGGGGACTTGTAGACTTTTTACGCGCGACATTTCGTAAGGAGCACAAAAGGCTCGTTCATTTCCATCCAAATTTATATAACCGAACTTCTCTTTTTTTTCCCCCCCGTGCCGATATCGTTTCGCGTGATCGAGTCGCTCTTATCTCCCTCAGATTATTCTACATCCTGCTGGGAGACAAATATAACTTCTGCCAGTCGCGTGATCCATTCCCGGCACGATTCCTTTAATATTTCCATAACGGCCACGGCTGCTCGCCGCTCGCCGCGCGATCACGATAGAGTTGCGAGAGGACGGGGAGAGCGTTTCAATTCGCGGATAATGGATCGCGATCGTGAGCGCATAATCGCGTGTTCGCGGCCCTCGATGAATGAACGTACCTCGAAATACGATCCCTCGCCGATGGATTGATTCTCGGAAAAGGCGTCGCTGTCCGACTGGTAGGTCCTCTCATTGGTGACTGGATGGTCGCAGTACGCGGATCTCGGGCGTCTGGCGACGCGCTTGGCGCGTTCGGTACGCGCCGAGCGAGCGGACTGTCCCGGCGATTCCGCTCCGGAGCCGCGTGATCGTCCGCGGCTGAGACGGGGCTGTTTCGTGACTGGTTCCTCGTCGCTGTCGCTGCTGCAGCCGTAAGGCACGGCGTTCTGAAACACGAAATCGGCTCTCATTTACTCGTTGCCCGGCGAGGCTACGTAACAAATTTATTGTTCGCAATATCGCCCGCATCTCTCGTTATCGCGCGCCAAAACGCGACTGTACAGCGAAGGTGGACGCTTCTGCGCGCACGGAGGCCCTCACTTATCTTGTTTTAATAGAGTTATCGCTTACTATCAGCACGATTGTGTCATACGGCGCGGTTGGAATTGATGAGAGAGCGCGAGATGGTGGAGTTATGCTTGGTCGAACGCTTGACGCATTACTGAGTTAACTCTGTCCAAAGACCGGATCTCGTACCTTCGACGGGATACCTGAGGCAGGTCCCACATAAAAGAAAATCTCTCGACGGGCCTTTACAAGTTTAAACAGGTAAAGGGCAAGGTAGGGACAGCGGCTGGAATGGCAGGCTTGTAGAATGCAAGAAAACGTATATGCGCCTTGGCTAATTAATATTCTACAAAATCGATGGTTACAACTCGGCCAGTATTATATATGTTATTTAACTAGGATATAGAAATAGCGCATTCCCTCGTACATTAAATAAATCTTCTGGGTCTATTTGTCTCGCGTCTGTTAATAAACTCTCACAAATTCGTTTTATCAAACTAATTAAATCTCAAATTGAACTTTTCATTTCATCAGCGGTCTCTCTGCTCTGTTTGTCGATGCGTAAGTCATTAAATTTAATGGAAGGAAAGCTTATCTCATTTCGTTAAAGAGGAGTGTCCGCGGTGAGACTCGGAGTATCGTTTTGCTCGGAGTTTTCTTTCTGCGCACACGGGCAACAAATAAAACGTGACGGCCGTGACTACTCGATATACTATTCTTAATGGTCGCCAATTGTGAAACATCTCCGTCAATTGCGACCACTGACAGATTGTTGCTCGGCTCCACCCTTGATTTCCTGGCATCGCCCATTCGCTCATCCTCGTCGATCGATATTGTCCGATGCGTTTTCCCACAAGTTTGAGCTTAATTACTAGAATCGGCACAGAGGGAGAAACGAGATACGAAACGAATGGCGTTTAATAGCGGCGGAGCGCAACGTCCCATATTTCATCTATTGTAATGAATAACGCCTGCATCTAAGCACACGTCCTAATGTAATTGCTAGAATCCTCGCTAAAACGGCTGACATACAGCGAATTCGATTGCTCGCACTAGTGCGCACTAAGGCCTGTGTATACACTGATAAGAAAAATATCTTAATCCAGAAAAATATTACTTTATTCAAGAAAATTATTCATTAGGTGGCTCCTAATAGCTTATTAACCTAAATTAAAAAAGTAATAAACAAATTAAAACGTGCATTTCTTTAATTTACGTATTTATTAAATATCAAGCGGTAGATAATTTTAAATTTGAAAAATTTTAGTTTAATTAGTTTCACTTTAATTAAGATATAAGTTTTACAGCGAAGAAAATTGGATTTCTTATTTGACAAAAACAATGACTTTATTTAATAAATAGTATTTCTCTATCTCATGAAATCTTTAATTGAATGTAGAAAATGTAACGATTTAAATTAATTAACTTAATATAGTACACAGACTTACTTGAAATTTGATATTTTTATTTAAATAGAATAAATATTTATTTGGTAAAAAAATATTTTTAAGTAAATCTACTTAGTTTAAAATAATTTTTTTGTCAGTGTACTCAGTAGTCGAATTGGTGAGACGCCCGTCTAGAGATTAGGGAAGTCCAGGTTCGAAATTGCGAAAATTATTACCTCGGGCTGAGGTAATAATTTTCGCAATAAATTTTCTGTATCAAAACACTGGCCGGTTAATGTCGACTAAAAGGCTTGATTATTGTTATCTGTTACTGGCAACTTGAGGAGATTTCTACGTATAAATTCTTATCATCCTGACTTTATTCAACCCGCAATCACGGGATATCCATTACACTATAGCCTAATTGTACCTGTACCCTTTTCTCTAGGCTCTAGGCAATTGCACTCCGCAACTCTGAATTAAGGAAACTTCGCGGGATAAAAAAAAAGGGTCGTAATTATCTATGAGAAAATTGAATGCCTCCTACTTCATAAGTGTGCCGTTTAATCGCGGCGACTCTTTACATCTCAAGTAAGACATAGAGGTATTCCTACGTGAAAGGTAAGAGACGAATAATAGAACCGTTACCTTATTTCTTATATGAGAAACGAGGGTCTCAATGTGACACTGCCACTCCAAGGCACGTAGGAACAGAAGATGCCAACGTCGCTCCAGCGATCTTACTATTCGCAAAGGCTGCGAGGATTGTTGCTTCTCCTCTCGCTGCTGCTCCTGCTCCTCTTGCTGCTGCTGCTGCTGTTGATGCGTGAAAACTTTGTCTCCCAATTTGACAATCGAACTGACGATACGTCCGTGCGCCTCTATATCTCGTTGGAGTACCTGCGTACAGAAATTCACCCCGCATTCGTTATCGACCTTCGAAAGAGAGGAATTGGCGCGGAAATCGATCGCCGGGGATTTTAATTGATCCTTATGGATCATAGCATCTCACGTCTGGATTGCACAGCCGCGGGCAGCTATTAGAAAACGTAAAGCGTCTAACGAGTAGTTACGACCAACGACACCGATGATGATTAATAACGCGGCGAGGACCGGCGGACACGTTGAACGGTGCCGGAGGAAAGTAAGCGCGGCTTAGAAGCGTGTACCGTGCAAAAACATGAACCGACACCGCGCGCACGCCAACCAGAACGTAAAGGTTAAATGCGCGCGTACAAAAGAAACGCTTAAAATTCTTTATTACTTCCGCGAAGTGAGTCAAGCCGCCGTGCCGACCGATAAGTCCAGGCTCATTTTCTCCCTTTTTCTACTTGACGCTGGCGCGCTCCTCCGGATCTCGCCTTGAAATCTCCTCGGGAGACAAAGGTGTCGGGATATCAACCTCCGTCCACCGTGCTCCGTATTAGCCCACTTTCTCTGATAGATTGCATATGATTATGTGCGATTGTTCTACTTATCTCGCGGTACGACGCGGTCGTTCCGCGAGCAAGTCCGTATCGCAGTTTGCTTTCACGCGGCGCATACGACCGTCTCGTACGACCGACGGCGCTTTTTTTCCCCTCCCTCTTCGTCCGTTTCTTCCTCTCTCGCGTCGCCTCATCTCGTTGTCAATTTCTCATCCCGGACAAAAGGAGCGGCGGAACGACGGCGAGGAACCATCCTCGTTATGAAAGCGCGGATATCTCTCCGACAGGATGCCAAGTGCGTGCGCGCATAAATCAAGCTGCTCAGCGCTCGGACGACTCTATTCGCAGAACCTTGCTATTTCGCTATTAGAATCAGTCCCCGTGGGAATGGAATTACGAGACACCGTGAATTTTTCTCCGCACCCTCGGCACCGCGGACACCTTGCGACGCGAAGGTGCGTAAGGCGTTCAGCGCAAGACTAACTGATAAGCGTGGTTGATCTTACGCTGGTTCGTAGCATCGAATGTTTATTATGTTTTCGTCATTAAATAATTTTACAGTCACTTTTATACAGGCGCAGATATTTCGTTGTACACTTTTATGTCAATCGATTGACGTGCAATCGACAAGGTGATATTATTTTCGGTTTTATGCATTTCACTTTTTCACACAAAACGTTGGATGTTTCGTATCAAAATTTTATTACACTGATAAAAAATATATCTTAATCCAAAGAAATTATAAACAAATTAAAACACGCGTCTCTTTCATTTAGGTATTTATTAAATATCAAACAGTGAATAATTTTAAATTAAAAAATTTTACTTTAATTCTATAAAATGCTTACTAAGACGTAATTTTCACAGCGCAGAAAATTGGATTTCTTATTTGACAAAAACAATGATTTCACACTTAATAAACAGTATTCTCTATCTCGTGAGATCTTTAGTTGAATGTAGAAAATGTAACGATTTAAATTAATTTACTTAATATAAAACACAGATTTACTTGAAATTTGATATTTTTATATCTATTTTATATCTATATATTTTATATTTTTATATTTTAAATAGAATAAATATTAATTTCAACACTGAAAAAAA
>NW_011967224.1:706780-734421 GCF_000949405.1 Vollenhovia emeryi | reverse complement strand
GTCTCACATTATTTTACTATTGTTATCATAAAACATTTAATGATTCTTGCGAATCACAAGTGTTACACGTCAGGTTTGAATTTAGTGCGACACGCGTGTTCCCGCGTGCGACGAAACTTGACGCGTCGAGGCATCCGCGATACTTAATGTTTCGCCTCACATTATATGAAAATACAAGAGATGTATCGCGATATCTTGACGGAGATCGGTACAACTTTCCGTCGACATTCCGCCAGGAGCGGGAATGTATATATGACTGCATGCACGGAATGTGATAAGGAACAAGTGGGGTGGCTCGTGACAAAATGTGCGCTAAGGAGGTCGTAAAGGAATGAAATCTATCGCATGCGTTGCGCCGCGCGGTCTTAGCAGCGGGCGCGCTTTAGCTTCCATGGGAAAGTTTAGCGACAGATATTAAAGAATCGTAAAGAGCGAGTTGCGCCATGCGTGCGTGCGCGTCTGTGCAAGTGTGCGCGCGCGTACATACGCCGAGAAGAGAAACACGACCAGCCTTATCCAAGGTAGGGTGTAATTTATCGTTGAATCCATAGCGAGAGACGCAGCTGCGTGATGTCAAGCTGCCGCGTGGAACGCGAGACGGAGAGACGCTGCATCGGTGGCGGTCCACGAATGCCGATTGCTAGTCGTTATTGACATTCAGCGATACCGCGGGTAGTTTCACGCCACGCAATGATACACGCGACGTGCTACCAGTCACAAAATACGCCACTTGTCTACTACATTTGCATAGCGGACAGATATATTCGCAGTTATACCCGTTAATTTTTCGATAGGAGAGGTTTGTGCTATCCGGGGACGAAGGAAAGCTCTCAAGCGTCTCCAGGAAGACGGAAAGGATCTCGCGCGTTACGATCGAGTTGGGAGGAAATTGCGGAAATAAATCGGGAGTAAAATCCACGGATTGAGAAATGGAGAGTGCGCGGAAAGATCGAAGAGCCGTAATAAACGGAGTTGTAACACCGAGAGAACCATTTCTCCACGATTATTTATGAACGAGATATGCTCGAAGAGGCTACTCTCTTCCCCACCCGAGATGGAAATTAAAGACGGCTGGTCTCTCCGGCTCTTCGACTGGTTTCTATCCCGCTTGTCGTCGACTCATCTCAAGTTGAAGGCTCCGACGTTGACGTTGGGGCAACAACCTTGGCGTGTCGCGGCTTAGAAAAGCCATCCCGTTGAAAAATTCAATGTGAAGGTCAGCCCGATCACTTTTCCTTTCGCCACAGGCTCCGTTTACGGGCGGAATATTGCTATTTTTGCGGGGGCACCGTCGGTGACAATGACACCGCGTGTGGAAAACAGCGTGCGACGCAACAGGAAGCAGATTGCGCGGGCGTACGTAACGCATGACGATAATGCCATGCAAGATGCGGGCTCTCAAAGACACGCGATGCCTCACCCAGACACGTTCGTAATCCTGTCGGGCAGCAGCGATAATGTGTCCTTATGTCGGTCGACGATGACGAGTGAAACGGCGTATCGAATCACGCGAGAACCCGCGGCAGCAGTAAAAGTAGACAAGTTCGGAGCGATTCTACGCGTATTGAATAATTCAACGAACCCGGTATTATCTGTGCTGTTACGAAATTAATAATCATTAATGCGGGAGATTTCTACGCGACGAAATGGAAAATGTGGGACTCCGTCTCTATAGGCGGAGGCCCGACAAATTAGATCTCCACGTGATAAAGAGGTGAACAAAATCTCGACGGCGAACAGACACGTCCATAATGCAGGCTGTGTTGTATGTACGTTTTAATCGAAAGCGCCGGTATCTCGAGCACGTACGGTATACAGGTTTTCGATGAGTACAATCTGTTAAATTAATAGTGGCGTACACCGGATGTGTTCTATTATCTAATACACGCGATGTAACGCGATACTCGGCGCGCTTGTCAAAATATTGCTTTATTGGTTTCACGGCGTTAGAACTTTTACGTTGCATAAGTACACGTTTCGGTTTTCAGAGCATGACCGTCGATACACCGCTGGCATTCTGAGCGTATCGATGGAAAACACCGTAGAGATCACGCGCGGTATCGTGACTAGCGAAAAATCGGGACGATATCACCACAGAATGGAGATTAATCTGAAACGAGCGAGCCGATAGCTCTCTGGGCGCGGCTGTACCTTCGAGCGATTCCAAGACCGACGCTTGGCTGCCGGATCGCTTAAATTGTTTCGAAGAATAGATCATCCCATGATACATTCTCTACTGGGTGTTCCGGCCAAATGGGGACATTTGAATACGCGCGTTATTCCGGTTTTTACGATAAATCGTAAAAATTACCGCAGCTTTCGTAAAGATTTACGAGGGCAATTTTCTATAAGAAAACTTGGACGCATCTCGATTTATTCCACGAGAGAGTAGAAACAATTGTAATTCATTCCGGGCAGTTTTTCCAAGCCCCTTTTAGAAATGAGAGAACCCTGCGCAATTGTAATTAAAATGTATATGCTTAGAGAATTTTGCACTTTAAAGAGTAATACCTACACTGACAAAAAATGTTTCAAAATAAGTAAATAGATTTACTTGAAATTATTTTTTGGCTGAAATAAATATTCATTCTATTTAAATAAAAATATCAAATTTCAAGTAAATTAATTCAAATCGTTACATTTTCTACATTCAACTAAAGGTTTCGTGAGACAGAGAATGCTATTTATTAAATGAAATCATTGTTAAATAAGAAATCCAATTTTCTTCGCTGTGAAAATTACATCTTGGTAAACATTTTATAGAATTAAAGTCAAATTTTTTTAACTTTAAAATTATCTACCGTTTGATATTTAATAAATACTTAAAGCAATGCATGTTTCAATTTGTTTACTATTCTTTAAATTTGAGTTAATAAACTGCTAGGAGCCACCTAATGAATAATTTTCTTGAGTAAAGTAATATTTCTTTTATCAGTGTACGTATTGTAGTTTCCATTTATTATTTCAGTCTATATATTAGTTGTATACAGAAGATAAAGATTCTTTCGTCGAGAACGCCCCATATATTTCCCCAAGTCGCAGAAGAGTTGTTATTACTGTGCCGCTTCTTTCAATCCAGGTTGAAAGGCTCTATCGAGAAATCTCTTTCGGCATACAATCTAATCATGATTTATCGACACGCTCTGTACGATGAGTAAGACTGTTTACTGCCACTGCCTGGAGAAAGTTAATTTGTCATTACTGTCGTTATGTTTTGCCATGTAAATTTTTTTTACGCGCATTTTTATACAAGTTTCTTTTTTGTTAACGTCCCCAGATAAATTCTCGCTGTACCAGGAAACGATTATTTTTCAGCGTTGCCTTATGCGGTGCATCTCTATCAACGAACGAACAAACGAACGACCGAGCGAGCCGATATTCATTAAAGCAGTTAATGTCCTGTTAAGAAAAGGACTCTTCCAATCTCCATCGATTCACGAGGCAGGATCAAGTTTCTACTTTGTGTGGGAAAGAGAAAGTGTACACTCCGGTACTAATTTCTTCACCTTCGTGTAGTCTTGCGTTTATTCCTGAAAAACGATGTCACGGTGCGCCACGGTGTGTTATTTGAGGTCGCACTGGTAAATGTGGAAGGTTAAGTCGCAGGCAAAACGTGGTAATCGTCGAGGCTAAGACCACCGGCACTTGGTGCGTTCACTAAGCGATTTTTACTTCCGTAACCAGCGGGACGTGCCGACGCTATCTAAGAATTCAAGATACCGAGGGTACCGCGTACAGCTGCTACGGCGGTAGTGGTTTCACGAGTCTAGCGGTAAGCCTCCCACATGGAATATCTTACAACAGGCACGTAGAAAAATTACGGTGAATTCGCATTCGTATCATACGCGCATTAGTATGATTTTATCTCGGCAAAATCTTACGGTTTCTCGTTCCCTTTTATGTAATTTCCCCTCTATTACATATTTTCACCGTATCTACAAATTGTAACTATTTCTCCTTTCTTTTGTACTCTCGGCGCTTCTGCTCGGCTTCCTTTTTCTCTCCTTTAATTTGATTCATGCAAGTTCTCTCAGCATTTCGTATGCTTTTATTTCGCTATATTTTCCGTTCACGCCAACACTCTTGGAAAACTGTTTCGAGAACAAAATCAAGTACAACAACTCTTACCGCGCCGCGCCGAAACGAATCAATTTATTACGACATCGTAAATTATTTTCAACGCATAAAAGTCGGAATTTAATTTTAATGCACAAAAATGACGCGTCGTGCAAACGTGTTTTTGAAACTAAGATGTTTCTTGCGAGTCTTGGGAGCCTCCGTAGCTTAAAGGATACGCTACAAGTTCTATCCCACTCGGAAATGATGGTCACATCAGAGTTCCTAGTTAACGGGTGACGCCAGGCGAGTGAGTCAGCGCACCCATACACGCAAAGGCAAATGACTCTATAATACGACGAGCTATTGTGAAAAAAAAACGCATCAACTTTCCGCCAACGTGGTAATATTAACCTTTCGATTATAGCCACTACGACGGTGTGCGTGTTCGAAAGACAGGGCTTCCATTGTCCTTTGTACGATCCGATTCAAGTTCGTGCTACGTACAAAATTCGCAATCGCACACTGACGAAGAATTTTTTTTTAGAACCAAGTAAATAAATTTACTTGAAATTATTTTTTTCAACTAAAGATTTCACGAGATAAAGAATACTATTTATTAAATGAAATCACTGTTTTTGCCAAATAAGAAATCAAATTTTCTTCGCAGTAAAACTTACATCTTAGTAAAGATTTTATAGAATTTTATAGTTGTGTCGCGACAGTAATGCTCAAAAGTTTCTTCTAAACAGGAACCAGCACTCAATTATTACAATGATATATCTTGATGCAATATTGTTCTAAGGAATACCCTTACGATTAATACATAATATAAACTAGAATCGAAAGATTATAGCGAGTAGGAGAGAGAAAGGGCCAATGCGAGCCAACCGCAGGTGTCCGTGCGAAATTATCCAATGTGGAAATATTTAATCCATTTATTGAAATATTCAAACGTTTCAACCCATTTTGGGGTCATCCTCAATGAAGCTGGGACCTAGACTCTAAAACGAAAGATTATAAGTTTCAGGCGCTGTTGCCACATCTCTTACACTACACTCATGTCTACTACAAAATTCTTCTCATTTTTCAGTTTTAACTGTTTATATTGTTGAAACGGAACGGTCAATAATTTTGATTTTTTTTCCAGTTATTCGTTCTATTTTACTTTATAACGTATTTCTCATACGAATCTCACTCACCGTTAAGCTTAAAAAAATAAAATAAAACGTAACATAATATGTGTAAATAATGTTTTACGTGTAATAATATTACAACGAATTGTATTGTCACGTGTATAATAATATTTTTAACGTGCTTTACACGTAATATTTCGCGTAACATGGCAAACTTTAGCATGTTTTTTTAGAACTTTGAGACGGTCAATTTTAATTTAATTAGTCTTATTTTGCACGTATTAGTGTAAGGAATAAACTGTAAAAATTTGAAACAATTCTCATATAAATGATTGTGCGAAATAACTACCTTAAAGTAAAATTTTTTTAATTAGAAATGATCTATTCTTTGAAATTTAATAAATACTTAAATTAAGTCAATGCATGTTTTAATTTGTTGATTATTCTTTAAATTTAAGTTAATAAGCTATTAGGAGCCACCTAACAAATAATTTTCTTGAGTATAAAGTAATATTTTCTTTTATCAGCGCGGCTTCTATTCATCGTGATTCGTACATTTTCTCTTCAGTGCTCGATGCAACATCTTGTAATGTGTCATTTGCAATTGTCTTCAGCACGAGAACACAATCGCCGCTATAAGGCTTCCCCTTTTTATGCAGCCGTCGAGCGGCAATATCTCAAATGCGCCACAAGGCTTCCCGTAACTTTCGAATATCAGACTTGATATCATTCGTATCGATCTTTCAAGTAAGATCCGTTAAAAATCGCCCGTTCATTTCTTCCAAGTTCTTCACGTTGAACAGCTCGACGATTAAATCTCGAAACACTTCCCCTCGTATGTAGCCCGGAATGCAAATTAACGCGGGGGCGGGAGGGGGAGGGGAGGGATACCGCTAATAATTTACACCGTATAGGCAGTGCCGCGATAAAGCAATCTCGTTCGGAGCAACAATCAAACGCAGATTGGCGCGTACGTTATGCACCGCGTAATCGTAAATCTCGTATTCGCGGAGCGCCGTAAGAAAAAAATATTAGCTAGCAAAAATTTTCTATTCCCTTTCACTTACAGTGTACCGCGCGCGCGCGCCTGATGGTGACGCAAGCACGACAGCACCGCGAGTTTCCATCGCGTATCCTCGCGATCATGTATCGCGTGCGCGATGCATACTCGAGAGGTGATTACAGTCCCCGTATAAATAAAAGAGGACGGCAGGCCGTACGGAGATGATCCGAACGTTTCACCTTTTGATGCGATACTCGGTAATTTGGTTCTCGTTTGGAAATCAAAGTAATCCGAAGACCGGGCCGTCTCAGTGCGGGATTTACGCTCAAATTGCAGGTGTATCGGTAAACGCGCGAATAAGATCACGTCCGGGACCTTCCGCCCGCAGCTGCTAACCGAGTTATCCAGGCCGTCCTCACCTCATTTCTCGTCGCGCTCTTATTGGACGTGCCGCCGTATTCCACGGTAGAATAACTTTGGTTTTGTCAATGGTCGGGTTTTGCGGTTTCGCGAGCGTCTCGTAAATTTTAGAACGGAGTTGCAGCGGCGCGTCACGAAGTAGAGTTTACCTACGAGCTGACGAAATTGCAGGTCGCCGATAAAGCTCGTAAAGCGGTACATCGTTATCGAACACGTAGTCGTTTGAACTTTGAATTAAGCCCCGGCACTGTTTTTATATCTGCGTAATCCCTTGCAATCTTATCGCGTGTGTTAACGATTTTTGTTCGCGCGTTGTTGAGAAGATAACGCGCAGAGTGGACGAATTCGTATGGAAATGAACAACACAGAGGAAGCATCTTTAGATCGAAGATATCATTGAAAGTAATTGTGTCATGAAAATATTATTGATCGTTCCTCCGATATAATTTCAAATCAATCTCGTGCAATATCGCGCGATAATATTTAATCGGCGGTACCTGATACGCGGGGGGTCGATTTGTAAAATCGAATCGCGCGTAAACGCGGCGAGAGACACTCGCTCGTGCACGTTGCACGCGGATGTCGTATCAATGAAGAGAATCTAATCGGCGAGCTGGGCGCGCGAGCACGCGGGACAGAAAACACCCGGGGGAATAGTTTTCCTCCGCGGAGCACGGACTCGCGTCTCGCCGTCCCGCGGCTCTCTCGATCTATTTAAAATCCGTCGCGCTCGCGAAAATCTATTTTACGTTTCTCGACGCGAGATAGTTTTTCTCGGCGGAAACGGGGGCAAATCGTCGTAGTGTCGTAGCGCGAGCATGGAGTTCCGCGTGGAGCGGCCGTGCGCCGCCAAAAATACTCTCGACTGGTTCAAAAGCCAAACGGCCACTGTCCGCGGCCTCGCGCGCATTTTCTCCGAGTCGGGACATCTGTTCGGCGAATCCTTCCAGATATTAATTAGCCGGGCAGACGTTAATGTCCGGCCGACTGATGGTTCCCCCCCCCCCCCAACTTTCTCTTTTAAGCTATATGCAACTGGCAAATAACTGGCGAACGAGTTATTTGACGATTCGCGTGACGTAAGCGCGCTCGTGGGCGCCGATAGAAAGCCGTGAGGATGGGACGAGACAATACCTTCCCTTTCCTCCGTGGCGGACAATTAAATTGAAATTATAATTCGACGGCCAACGATCCGGCAATCGGCGGCTATTACCGGATACCCCCGTGCAAACACCATAAAATTGCACAAAGATCTACTTTCTCTTTATACGGACAATTCCACGGTGAACTCGCTTGACCTCGAGCGACCGACTTCGACATCCACGAATGTCGTTCAACGGAGCATCCGCGCGCGGCCACGGAGTGTCGATGGCCAAACGCGGCGGTAAATAATATGTGGACCGGAGCTCAGGCGTAATAAAATCGGAGCACGGACGCGAGGTACGCAATTACAGCGCACGATTGATCGCAACGCGCGCGCACGGCTTCCCGGTTTCCATGATCTTAATCTCGGCGATAACGGCTATTATTATTATTATTTTATGCGCCTCGCTTTATCGGACGCGGCCGCGTATTGACATAATATCGAAAATAAAGCATCGGCGCGAGGCAACGTAACTTTTTATACGACGATTCCCCTTTCGTCTTTTACCGCGAAAGGAAAATCGTCGAGTGTACGACGACTGTAGACGATTTCTCGTCGGAGAGGCGGACGCGTCGCGCGCGGATTAGACCGATAGCGTCCTCGCGGTAATTGCTTCATTGTTTCATTGTCTTCTTTTTCGGTGTGCAACAATAACGGGACAAATATCACCGCGAATCTCAGTCGTGCCGCATCGCGGACGGTCGGCGCGTCGGGGCACGCGCGTGTTATCTCCGACGAAAAACTCTCAGGCGGAGCGAGATCGACGGAGGGAATTGGGTTTCGGTTAGCAACAACGCGGCACGCAAAACGTTGAGATGGACGCAACGAGTTCGAGCCGGGCAGGGAAACGTAGCGTCTCTCTCTCTCTCCCCGGATCGGAACACCCGTGGCACCGACTTTCACGTTCTAAATTCCATTATCTTTACCGCGCGCTTTTTACGTTCACGTGCTGCGAGGAACAATGCCGTTTAATCGGCGCTCGGATCTACCGCGGCGGAGCAATCCGTTACGATCGACGCTCGAACGAGAGCCCGCGCGATCCGGACGGAGGGGCGACAGGTTTTCTTCCCCGGGGCGGTCGTCGAGCTTACCAAAATGCATATCCACTGTGCCGAGAGGGTAGAGCGGCGCAACGTAGCACGTCAGCGCGAAAGTATCCACAACAGGAGGAAGCGCGAGAGGGAAGCGTGGAGCGGGACCGGAGCATCCGCGCTGTTGTAGCACACCGTGAGCACTCGCGAGCCCCTTTTTCTTCTCTTCACAGCCGGCACAGACGCGACCGAGAGGCGACGCGCCGTTTCCTACGAGCGCCTCGGACCCCTGGTTCCGTCGTACTCGCGCTCGTCACGACGCATGAATGACTCCTTCGCCACGCCGCGCCGAGTCGAGCCGAGCCGAGCCGCGCGGGGTCACGCCAGGGTCCGTTCGCGGTAATCGGCGGCGGCGGAGAAACCACGTCGAATGGACCGCGCGAAGAAGTTGGAGAGCTCCGAGCGTTGCCGCGGTATGTCTCGGTTAGACGGGACGGACGGACGGATGGAAAAACGAGTAGGAGGCGAAGGAAGAAAGGGAGGGAGAGAGAGAAAGAGAGAGAGCGAGCCGGTTAGACCCGTAGGAAGAGACTCGTCTGGCTGACCCGCGGTACCAAGGCGACTACGAGCGTGGATCCCTCCCCACGGGAAGAACCCCCGCTGCTCCGCCGAAGACGGAGGGGATGCTGGCGGTGTAAGATGCCGGTGATGTAAAAGCCGGAGAGTCGAGCCGCGTGTTGCACAGAACTACGCGGGGAGGATACCGCGATCACAAATCGAACACGAGAGACGCGCACCATTTGCGTTTAAATATAGCGACGCTCTAGGGAGGGAAAAAAAAAAGAACGAGGGACGAGAACTAGACAAACGGAAAGGGAAGGCACGGGGGGGGGAGGCGGGAGAAAGAAGGAGACGCTGAGGAAAAGAACGGGGAGACGATCGTGGAGGGGAAGGAAGAAAGAAGAGAGGACGAGGAGGAAGGGAACCTTGGATCAACGTGCTCGTTGTAACGTGCCCGTCCACCGGCGGCGACCGTGGAACGGCGAACTCTGTCGGCTCGTGCAGCCGGCAGGCAGCTGCTAGTCTCTCCAGCGCGCAGCGAAGCGCATCGCTTGAGTCCGAACGCGGGCCTTCGGCAAAGATCGGAGCCCGTAACAAAACAACAAACGTGGGGTACGCGCCGAGTGTTAGCTCCCCACCCTAGCCGGGCACGCCGTCACATCCGTTCCTCTTAGCCGCTTGCGTCGCTCGGGCTTAGCCAGCGAAAATTCAGCCCGGTACGCACGTGCTCGAAGACCAACGCGGCATTATTCTTAGCACGTATTCCACTGAATCGTGCCGCTTCCTAGCATTCTCGCTTGGCCGCTGACAATTAAATCGGTTAATAAAGGGTTCCCTCGGCCGGCGGAATAATTTATCAGCATATTTATGCTCCGTTCCGCTTCGTGCGTCCCGCGCTGGCCAATTTACTTGTTGAAAAAAAAACAAAAAAAAAACAGGAAGACAAGTACAAATGTATGCACAAAAATTACCCGAGGGGAAACTTGAAAGACGTTCGCCTTTCGTTCTGCTGACTTACGTAATTTTTAATCATTTATTATTTCATTATTTCCTAACAGAAAAATGCAGTCGAACGTGCTTCGTTTCCGTGCACAAGCATTTTCCTTTCTACAAGGGTATTACCTTCCTATAGTAAAGTGAAACAAAGAAAAATAAAAGAAAGACCACAAGGGACATCTGGCGTATCATCTGTGGACCACATCTGGCGAAATTCGACGACGAATGAGAGAGAGAGAGATGGAATGAAACACTAACTTTGCGACCACCTAAACACAATAGCAATAGAAAGCACTTACCATGTGCTCTACCGCCTTTTCCTCCAGTTCTGGCAGAGTCCAGTTGATGTGGAAGCTCAAAGGTTGAAGACGCGATTCCATCTCCCGTAGCCATTTTCGTAGACATTTCACCTCGCGTTCAAAGTCTAGAACGCACCGACCGCGTGTACATTAGCGAGTTGCACGAAGGACGCGCAAGTTTTTAAGGCAATTACCTGCTGATATATCTTGTTGACTAGATACCGGTCGGTCTATGGGCGCCATAATTTGCTCAACTAGTTCCCATTTTGCGTTCAAGTGATCTACACGCCACGCCACTTCGTCTTTTAAAGCAGGGGCGCGAGAAATTAGCTTTTCCGCTTGCTCGTTGAACAGCTTGCGTCTGTACGCCTTGCGTCGCAGCTCCTCCATATGAGCCTGCGATTAACGATGCGTTCGATTTAGAAATAATCACTTTAACGCGAGACGTAGTCTTACACTTGGACTACAGGTCGGATTCGCAGATACGTACTGCGCGCAGGCTTTTGTCCAGAACATTTTCCTCCTTGGAGTAGACCAATTCTTGAAGAATTCTTAACCACGAGTACAGCTCCGAAAATTGATTGCTGACCTCCTTCAAGCTCCACGATTGCGTCGACACGTCTGTCTCGTCCCATGTAAGTTCGCCGTTCGCTTCCTGAAGTGTTTAAGATAATTTACACTCGGAGAAATGTTAAGTTACATTGGACCGTTTTACTTTTTGGTCAATCTACCTATATTTTAACGCCAAATTTCAGAAGATTAAACTACCTACACTGGCCAATGCTCTTATTAAAAAACCGATTACAACGTTGCTTCTCAATCGATTCTACTTTTCTTCTAACAAAGACGTGTAAGTTTACTTGACCAATATGTAAGTTTTTATCGATCATGTTAGTTGAGTGTGTAACAGTATGACTTTTCTCTTGTCTCTACTCAGTTTGTCACTGTGTATTGGCCAAACGATTGACTAACGACGCAGCAATTATTACTCGGGTATGAATTTCTAGTTGATTTGCGATAGGCCTACAGCATTGTATTATAATTTGCAATTTGCGATTTCGGATCACTTGAAAAGGGCCCAAATCCGGGGCCGAAACGTTGTAATCAGAATAAAAACATTGGCCAGTGTAGGTCGTTTAATCTTATGAAATTTGGTTTCAAATTACTGGCGATATATAATTACCACTTTTGTATGTTTTAACAATTTTATAATAACTCACTGTGTACTTATTTCAGTTAATCTATTTATATAATTTGGATGCTGAGAACGACTAAGTAAAGTCGAAACGTTCGCCTATGTAATTTATTGAGAATATAATTTCAGTTTTCTAACATCCTTGCATACTAGCTCGTTGTTTTTGGGCCTCAAAAATTTGGATTATTCGTGCACGCATACAACGAGCGTCACCTTTGTATTACGTTCAAGATAATATATTGTTCAGTGCCGATAGAAAATCTCTGCACGTAGGATTGACAAGACTCGGATAAATTTCGAGCTTACCTTGCAGGTTTCGATTAAATTAGTGTCCATAATATAATCATAATTGGATCTTATAGCCGCCCAAAAGTCGTCTTTGCAGTCCTCGCAGTTTATCCACATTCTCTGTACGTTCGTTTGCTTTGGATCTTTCCTGGAAGCACACGGGTCGGTTCAGTACCAGCTAATTGAAAAGTGAGTGTGCATCGACGCGCGCGTGACCGGTGATTATTAATAGAGCCAAACCTTTTCTTGGTGAGACTGTTGTACAGCCTCTCCGTCGTCGTTCGGACATGTCTCTGCCTTTCCAAGCTCTGACTATTTGGCTGAAGTGACGTTAGTGAGGAACTCATCCTTCTTGTCTTGCGGTAATCTGCACTCAAGACACGCCAAACGTAACAAGGCCGTCTCGGCGCCGACTTGGGACAAGGTTATATAAAGGCTGAAAGTTTTTTCTCTACAATAATAGAATTGCATTCGACGACCCGGTTCACCGTGTTGGCGCGCAGCGGCCGGTCGCGCGTACGGGGGGCGCGTTTTGCATCGCGGGTGAATTTATTGTGCAACACCGTCGAAATTCCTTTTAAGGTACGCCGCTACGGAGAGAAAGGAGGGATTTCGCGGACTGTTAAAAACCCCCCTCGAGGCAAATCGGTTTAGAAATAAGCCCGGCCCCGTCGTCGTCGGCGGACGGCGATTCATTCGCGCCGCGCGCGAAAATAGCGAGGCGCGAACGCCGCCAGTTCCAGAAAAAGAAGAAAAGGGGGCGAGAAGAAAGTTCGCGGTGCGGCTCGACTCTGCCATTTGTCGCCGCCGGCGGAGACGACGACGACGAGTCGTCGAGGGGGCAATGCTCACCCGTGTTGTCGACGGTCATCCGGGTGGCCCCCCCTGGATCAGGTAGCCTTCGGTCCCGCGGCGCGCATCGCCGCTACCGTCTCGCCGACGAAACCGCGAGCGACGGGAAACCGGAGAGCTGCTCGACGTCGTCGGTGGCTCGCGCGGGATCGGCTGTCTGTCGGTGGTGGGGCGCCCGCGCGCACACACATCCGTAGACCGTGGGGACACACCTGCTGTCGCGACGCGCGGGGGGTGGGGGGGAATGTCACCGGGCGATGAAAAATCTCATCGCTCGCGATCACCGTGAGCGCTCTTGCCGACCGGAACGCGGGCTGGCGAGGGGCGAGGGGGGGGGTGTTGTGTCGCGCCGACGAGAACGGCGGCCCAGCGGCCGGGCGATTATGCGACCGTTGCGACGCTACGCCGACGACATAACCTTCCCCGGGACGTCCGGGAGGCGCGATGCGACGTGAGACGGGCCCGCCGGAGTTCCCACGGCGACGAAGAGCCGCCGCATACCAGTAGCGCGCCCCCGTGTGTCGCTCGGCGCTCCTCCTCCTCCTCCTCCTCGTTCCGCAGCACGCGCGGCGATCCGACGACACGGGATCTCGTGTCAGCGCCCCTCGGTGCTGTCGACGTACGCCGCCGGGCCGGGCGCAGCGAGAGCTCACGGGGGATTCACCGTCCTCGGCCGCCTCGTCGACTTGGTTAGCTGTACTCGACGTCAGGGACGAGCCTTCCCCCTGATAAGCATTTTCGGAGCACGTAACTCCCAGAGGGAGAGCCGCAGGTGCAGCAGCGGCGTGCACAGGTGCGGCGCCGACTAACGGGGATCCGCCGGATCGCCTCGTCGCGCCTCGGCGCCCGCGCGTTACCGGCGCGCGGTAAAACAGTCGGCGGTGTCTAACCTGCGAGCTTACGTGGATCCTGGTGGATCCCTTTACGAAACTTTGTTTAATAGAAAGAGAGAGAGTGCACGGAACGTTACAGACATGACTACGACGAGTTACTTGGACTTGGACTTGGACAAGCTATTCGAGCGGCACACTATCAAGGAGATCGAGGAGATTCAGAAAAAGATTCAGCTGGAAAGCGACAGGAAGAAGATAGAGTTGCGAACGCTGGTCGGGTAAGGCTCCTCCACGCACTTCCAAGTTAGCTCGATTAACTTTTGTAATGATTAAAAACGCTATCCTTGATCGTGGTTCGTCGGTTTTTACCTGAGAATTTACAAGCGGGTGGAATTACTCGAAATCGAGGAGTCAAATCCGCACGTGAGACATTCGTCGGTTTTCACATCAATGACTTTCAGGGAGAGATATCGGGACTTGATATTGGCTGCTGACACAATCGGGAAGATGAGGATCACGTCCGAGAAAGTTATCGAGAGAATCGCCAACGTAGAGGACAGGTTTAGGGAGCTGCAGAAGAAATATCTCATCGGTTTTAAAACGGAGCCGATCGAGGACAGGCTGGACAAGTATTGCTTTTCACATATCGTCCGCACGTGCTGGGCCGAGCGCGCACGGAACGACAGCCTCGGCGTTAGCGTTGGAGTTTAAGCCGCGATTTGTCTCTTTTTTTTTTGCAGAAGGGGTCACGTTTTTGACTCCGTCGTCATCCAGATCAAGATCCTAATGGACATCCCGCAGTACATCTGGACGAGCATCGAGAATCAGAATTTGCTGTTTGCCACGCAGTTATACATAATAGCGCAACACATAAATTACAGCCTGATGTTTGAAGTCGGCAGCGTCGAGCTGCTGCACAGATATCCAATTGTCTCGAAGCAGTGGGACGTTATCATGCAATTCAGGAACATCATATCTAACGAGTGCAACAAAACATTGCAGTCGTTGGACGTTTCGACCACAGTTGGTATACAAATTGTTGCTTATTTCGTGATGTTTCGTTGTTAGTTACCGATGACGTGTATTCACCTTGTAGAATGCCGCAAACTGCTTGGCGTCCCTCGTGTTCTTGAATGAATCGTCGTTTGCGAATCTTTTAGAGAGATTAATATCCGCGAGAAGTCACGCCATTGAATCTGTCATCAAGGGCGAGAGTCACGACAGTGTCAAAAATAAGCTCAAGCTGTGTATGAAAATACTCATACAGACTGTCCACCTAATATATTCGTGCTTTATCAGTAAGTATTTCATTTATTGTACGAACCTGATGCGACGAGCGGAAAATTTCATTCCGACGTGCTTTACATGTGACTACACAGATGCGGACAATGCGCCTGGCGGTTTGGTTTTGCAGTTTATAACAGATATAAAAGATCAAGAAGCGTACACCTTGCTATCACAGTTGGACTTGGATCAAGACTTACTCGAAGAGTTCCTGCCATCTGTTACCAAGCATCACAAGCCGTTCGTTCAGGACGTACCGAAGAACTTCTGTTCGTCAGCTCTTCAAGATAGCGTTAAATCTTGGTTGGAGTGGGTGAATGATTTTTCCAATTTCGAGGTCACTAAATTGTTAGATTTAATAATTTCCATCAAAGGCCTGTATAACGTTCGGGAAGAAGCCATCAGTGTAAACCTGCCTGAAAATTGGAATTCCATATGGGAGGAGCTCTCATTGCCGAGAATAAGTTTCTGGATGGAGTTCTTCCAGCCTATTATAACTAAACGAGCAAAATGTAATTATGTCTACATAAAGAGGTAAAGACTATTTGCTTTAATTAACGACGATGATCTGTCAACAGGTATTATAACGAATAAATGGACGGATACGCTGGTCGATTTAAAGTCCGATATAGCAGAATTGCTCGATAAAGTGGCGCATGATAAGTTCGAATTTCCGGAACACGATTTACGTTGGTTCGTATGGAAAGATTCCCCCACCGACATCCCGCAGAAACTTACAAAGAACGGTGGATTAGACAATAGAAGGTCCTTGCTGATGAAAGCCAAAGGGTTTTCCCCAAACGTGATGAAATTGTGCGAAAAATTCGACGAAAGTCTATATTCGCTATTGTCCGATCTTGAACACTACTTGTACGAAACCGAACGAGTAATTACGATAAAAGACAGCTTACTTTCGGCAAACATATCCTTGATTGCAAATTCATTCTCCGATCGCAACGAAGTTCAAGAACATTTGCAAGTGATCAGCATCGAGAAGATCGAAGAGCTTGTAAAATTTATGAAGAACACATGCGTCAATGATAGACCGAAACATGGCCAAAGTGATATAAACGCCATAGTCTTGGCGAGATTTCTCTTTGCATTGACTACTTTATGTCCGAATTTAAACAAATGTTTTACTTCGTCGAAGATATCTGGACTTACCATTACAAATGTCAAGTGGCAAGCTGTTTGCGACAATCTGAAGGAAGAGAGTACATGCATGTGGTCGATTTGGGCTAATATATATAAAGTTAAAATATCTGAGCATATGAAGAAGTGTATATTGAGAGAACCGATCGATGGGTTGCGCGTTCATTGGATCGTCACGGAATGGGAGAAAGTCACCATCGAAGAGGAATCCGGTGAAGGAAAACGAATAAAGTCTGAAATTTTAATACCGTATCAGCCATCGATACCCTTGCAGAAATTCTTGACCGCCATCTGTAAAGATTTAAATAAGATTATACCTCACACGCTTCCAAAGTGAGTAAATAATCCATCCAGCACAGGTCGAAGTACTTGATTTATCATGATATACATTCCGGCTTTCAATTTCAGGAGGGTACTGCAGCAAATTATTGAAAGCATTATTACGGAATTGTTTAATTATTATCTGAACGCGTCTAAGAACATGGACCTCAGACAAAAGCAAGCGTTTCAAGTGCTGTACGACATAAGGTATTGTACGTTGCTCATGGTGCCCCATGAAAACAAGATTCTTAATGAATTGTCAGCCAAGACGTGCGACGCAGTGCTTGCGAAAATAGATCCGTTCGATTACGATGTCTTCAGCCCGTTCATCCACACCAACGTTAGAAAATCTGTTCAGAGATCTTTGGTTAGTGTGTTTATGAAGCTAGAGGTTTTAGGTGATAACAATGCGATTTATAATATCTAATTTTTTACCAATTTGAAGGAATAATACAATAGGGTAATATTTTTCGCAATAAATTTAAAAATAAGACATTTTACTCTTTAATCTTTATTCCTTCGAATTGGTGTTCACCACGTGAGAGCTTTGTGAATTTTATTGATTTGTCTAATTTTTTTAGTTGATATTTGGAAACTTGGTCAGTCATTTAGAACAACTACACTCGACATTGGGTGCGCGCAACGAACACGCGAGCAATGACAAAACCGAACCGCCTGCGGTGCTTGCAGTTTGTACAGGAGCACCGTGGTTCCCGCCACTAACTGTGACCGCTCCAACAAGAAACTTGCCAATTTTGTCGGTGCCAGTACCCGATAAAGCGCAGGTATACATCGAATGTTCTCACATTTCAGTTATATGATTAATAGCAAAGTTGCCAAATTGAAATAATAGGTTTGTCTAAATCAAAATCTATATGTTATACGTATTCCTAGATTTTTGCTCTTTGAACGTGATACAAGTATCACGAATGTAAAGATTTGGTAAGCCAGTAATGTGATCTTGCATGGCGTGAATTTGCATTAACACAACTAATCAATGTTGGATCAACGCAGTTATATAATTTCATTAATCTTTTTACGTAACGAATTGTCTTACCTATTTTTTTTTTTACTTCGAAAGATGAGAAAGTAAGGAGTCGCGTTACATTGAGTTTGTTGGGAAAACACGTAATGTCATTGCAGTTAAGTGCAATTGGAATAACAGCTACTGTACAACGTAATTTAATAAATGTGTATGTAAATTTTTGCGAGATCGCAGTGCTAACAGCTTTGCGAATATATAACAATACAGGAAAGTCCCCTATTATGAGATAGGCTCCTAATATGAGACAGTAGGGTTTCTGCTAAATTAATAGGCACCGTCCGTTGGTTCTGGCATTAATTTATTATCCTTGGAGTGAAATCTGTTTAGTGGAAAATTAATCGTTACATCGCGTGATCGTCGCGAATCAAGATTTGTGGCTGAATTTGGACGTTTAAAACCTACCATCTCGTATTAGAATCCCGTCCCGTAATGGAGAACCTTCCTCTATATGTATACATATGTATAGAAAATAATTATCTTTCACATTAAGATGTATATTTGTTTTGCAGCGTAAGAAAGTAACGAAGGAGCAGGCGAAGAACGATTCTACCAGTGCAATAAAATCCGGGGCGGCCGCGTTTTTCGGTGCGATGGGATCAGATTGGTTTAGCAGCAGCAATTAACTATTCCTCTTGTTTTAGGAAGATCGTGTAAATATTGTCATGTATACATATTGTAAATAAGATATTAGAAAAGAATGTCTTTTTACCATTAGCTGTTTTATACCAATAAAACAAGTTTAGGATGCTTGAATTTACATAAATAAAAAAAAGTTGCACTCTGTTTTTTTCTTACAGTGTTTCTCAGTTTCTCTTATAAATCTAAACAAGATAACTGGTATCGAGAATCAAATCGTCGGACCGTTAGCGACTGCCTGCACAGTTAAGCCATCCAAGTCATTTATTTACACGTTACTTTTAACTAAACCCTTTTTACTCATTAACCTACATTATTTCATAACTGCGTTGTTGTTGTTGATTTGCAGTATCACTCGAAGAGGACCCAAAAGAATAGGGTCGAAACGTTGTGTAATAAACTGATTAAATAATTAGCCAGTTGGGTTGGCTATAAGTTTCCCGCTCTCAGTTTATTTGCAAATCTTGCAAGGTGGACGTCTCTCAAAATTTATTCCATGTTCGATACAAAGTTCTCGCCATCCTGTCGCGCGGTGGCGTCGTCCGGCGACCGCAGCGCGAACTTTAATTCGATAAGGGAAAAGCGCCTCGCCGGATAAGAGCGAGGGTGAGTGAGGGAGAGATGGAGAGGGAGCGACGCGGAGTGAGGCCGAGCGTTACGCAATCGCCGTCGTTCGCGGTGGAAAAAGGGGGGCCGGGAGAGGGGGTCGACGGCGAAGCACGCCAGCGCGACGTAGTACACGTTTTGATATATGGCAAGATGGCCGGATGGGCCCAGCTGTGGTGATATCGGCCGTGAGACGTTCCCGCTCGCATCAGAAGAAGAAGCGACGGTACGAGTCCGTGCAGCTGCAGGAGTATCGGGGATCCCGACAGAGCCGTCCCGCCCCTCAAATGGTGAGTGTCGACGTCGAATCGACCCTTTTCATCCCCCCTCGATTTTTGCCGCGCGTGCCGGCGCCGCGACCGCCGTCTGCTAGGCGCGCCGGTTTTGAACGATCGGCCCGCACGGCGTCCGCGCGACGCGGCGCGGCGCCGTCCGGGATTCCCCCGCGGCCTCCCCCGAGGCGGAATTTCGCCGCCCCGGACCATCGGTCTCGCCCCCCGCGTCGCCCTGACACTCGTAAATAATTCGCCCCTAACCGAGGACGCGACGAAACGCCGATTCCGCCGCGATCGCCCGGCGCACACGCGCGCTTTAAACAGTCCGGATCTTCGACCGATTACTCGCGGGCCTCGCGGGCGTATCTTCCCTTTTTTTTTTTGGTTTCTCCTCCTCGCCTTTTCGTTCGATTAGATAGAAACGGCGCCTCGAGGCGGGTGTCCGACGCGGCGGAACTTTTACAGCCGATAATAATTTCGCAGTAAAATTATTATCGGCCCGAAAACGGGAGTGCTCCGTTTGCACGTCGCAGAAAGGGACTAAAGGGCTCCTGTCGGCGTGGCGAGTATATATATTTTTGTAGAGTCCGTCCCTTTTGGTATTTATTCGAACGCATCTCCGTTCAATACATTCTTCGATTGTATGGATTAAGCGATAAAGTTCAGATTATCTTGACGAGTAACCACCGATACGTCAATACCTTCGATAGGAGCCTCGTAATGTATTCTTTGTCCGATTCCCCGAGTGATTTTCCATCGGACGCTCGCGGGGACTCGATTAATTAACACGAATACTCGCGGCCGCGTTCTCACCCCTTCGGCAATGAAGGCACGAAATTCGAAGCAGCATCGACCGACCGCGATGCCAACACGCGCCTTAATTATCTCGCAGGGGCCGCAGTGAAAATTCTCGCCCGTGATTATCACGGAAAATTTATCGCGGCGACACGTCACGCCGCTAATCTTCGTAAGACTTCGATTTATCTAATCTGCCGGCGATTGACTACCAAACCGCCGAGGTTGCGATACCGGGATTCGGTAGTGATCTTTACACACGAAAAATTAAGCGTAAATCTGAGCGAGCGCTACTGAATCCCGCGCGTTAACTGCACTCGCCGCTCACAGCTTCGTGTCTTGACAAAGATTAACTATATTCATACTTTGACGTCATTTATTTAGTCCCTTTGCACAATCGATCTTTTACCTCTAATTTATAATTTATTTTCACACTTTACACTTATAGTCTCGTGAAATGCGGCCACATCTTACGTGATACATCATGTTCTCGCTACCAATTAATCAGATTCTATCCAAGGTATTTCCCCCTTATATTGTTCTTTTAATGCGCTGGTTTTCTCTTTAATTGATTATTTTATATTATTATATGTTTATATCACATGGTTTCAGTTTACTTGAGAAGGGCTCGAAACGGAGCCGAAACGTCTTTTGAAATCTTACCATACGTTCTACTAGTAATTAGACCTAGTATACATTCTATTAGTGAAATGGCAAGTTTTCAGAAGACTCTCACAAAATTCTTCGAAATGCCACGTTGTCCCACGTGATTTTCAGGATAAATTGTAAGAAAAGTTCTCTCCGCGTACAGTAAGTAACCGCAAAAGAGTCGACCGGTGTCTCTCTTTCGCCATCATATCTTGTCGCGCGTATTTTACCTTGAATTAACCCTCGCTATTGTAAACGGTCGAGTTTCACGTATCCTACGATACGATCTATATCGGATCGGATTTGTGGTTTTTCTATGGACACTGGAAAGAGGTGTCCGATTGAATTGTTTTTAAAAATATGCCAAAGTGTTGTGAAGGCTCCCAAAAAGAAAATATGTAGAAAGGAGAGTGCGCCAATGCGAGCCACAAAATGAACGGAACTCGGTTCTCACAATATAGAAACAAAATTTCCCTTTAATAGCATAAACGTTTCGACCCTTCTTCGGGTCTTCCTTGGTAAAACTACAATGAAATCGTCGATGTTTCTAAAAATATATCACCTGACTGTGCATCATGCGGTCCTTCAGAGGGGCGCAGCCCATCGATCATCATAAAATATTGAGTATCTTCGTCGCCCATTTCATTAGCGTGTCGTTTCTCAGACTTGAGAAAGTTATTTCTACAACAATGCGGAATATTAATCTTTCAACGAGCACACGTTAAGATAGTCTTGTTAAATTTATTATGGATGACACGCGTGCTCGTGAATTTGATTATTTTTTTACATTTAATTTACATATGTATATTCTTGTGAAGTATGCAACTTTTTGCCGTGGCTGTTTCACCGCGAGAAGTCACGATGTAGTCGGGAAGAAGCCGTTTCACGTATCGACAAAGGTGACCGCGTGTCCGCGTAAGGCAGGGGCTGGTCGTAAAACTGTGCATGTAAAATGCAAGGTACTTTCCACATGTGAGACACGTTACGTGCAACTGGGGCACCTTTGGCGAACGGGTCCGACGATTGGACCTCTTCGAATTTCAGATAGCAGAAATAACGTCGATCGGGTCACTTTTCACGCGCGGTAGCGCTGATACGCGCCGGTGTATGTAAATTCAAATGTAGTCGATTTTATGCAAAATCCTGTACTTATCGCGACGCGCTTCATCCTCGCGTAAGCCGCGCGAAACGACTTTCGAATGAATCATTAAGATACCTATCGAGAAAACAAGCTTAACAAACATTTCGTCGATATGTTGTCGCTTATCGTTATCGTCTCTCTAATACCGAACTCGACCTCCGCTACTGCGTTCTTGTAGTGCAGCGATTCTCTCGCGAACTTCGTGATTCACACCTAATCTTACAATTAGTATCGCGATTAAGATCGTATCCCGTTTCAATAAGATCGTTGTCTCAATATAACCGCTAAAAATACTTTATATGTGTCCCTTATACCTACACTGGTAAGAAAAATATCTTAACCCAAAAAAATATTACTTCACTCAAGGAAATTATTTATTAGGTGGCCCCTAATAGCTTATTAACTTAAATTTTGGCAATAATAAACGAATTAAACCACGCAGTTCTTCAATTTCAGCATTTATTAAATATCCAAGCAATGTAGAAAATTGCATGACGACCCATGGCTGGTGAAATTGGATATTTTTATTTAAATAGAATAAAAATTTACTTCAGTAACAAAAATAATTTTAAATAAATCTATTTATTTAGTTAAAAAAATTGTTTTGTCAGTGTTAACTTTTAGTAACTGTCGATCGGGCACGTCTCGGATATTTTTCAGCGCTGGAGTAACTTGTCACTCTGGGGAAAAAAAGACAGCAACCCATTTTGGGGCCCACAATTAGTAATCGAATTATTTGGATTGTTCGCAACACTTTAATCTTTTACGAAATTTACCCCGCGTGACTAAAAATCGCAATTAGCTATTCTATCTATATCCAAGATTTTTAAGTAATAAATTATCTCAATTAGTTCTGTCGATATTCAGTAACGCAAAGATAATTTTCACTTAAGAGGCGCTAACCGAAATGTTAAGTTGTTTAACTGCAAAGAAACGGTCAAATTTTTTTCCAGAGTAGAGTCACGAAGAATCCAATATAATTCGATTATTAATTGCGGGCCTCAAAATGGGTTGCTGTCTTTTTTCCCAGAGCAGATTGTTTCGAAAAGAAAATATTTTCCTTTATCCAACAGTTGCATGCTCCTTCTCGTGATAAGCTGCATTTGATAAGTGCGCCACTCATATTAATGTAGCTTAACTTTTAAGCAAATATTTAAGCACTTTATTGAAACGTTGTTCATTTTCACTTCAGGAATATCTCTTAATCTTAATTAGCAATCGTTTTATCCCACTCGCTCTATTATAATCTCGGATTACCGCACGTCGCTGCATCACGGTGGCAAATGTGCGTTTGAATAAAACGCTTATTGTAATTCACTGATAAGCTGACGGATAAACGCATTTGGTGATTCGTGCAATTCTCTCTGCAACTGCGTGAGCAACGTAGCATTTAGTCGAGCACTTGGTCATCGTGAGTTTAAAGGGAGGGGATTCTCCTTCTTAACGTATTATAAAACAGCCGATTATTTTTAACAGCGATAGAGATTAATGACTTTTTGATGATCGTTTTTTGGGAGGATGTTGTTTCTTTTGCCCCGCCGTAGTTTCATCAGCCTTTCACTTTTTGGCTCGCGGCTAATTTTGCTTAGTAATACCGACTTCTCTCCTTCAAGACGAATTTTTATCGAATAATTAGTCGAGCAAAGCGCGCGACGAGAGACGATCCTTATCTATATCGCTTTGCTACGAGACGATGTACGCGTTAAACGGCGGTGAAAGGTCACGTCAATTCCCGAAATTAACATATCGCGATAAAGATTCTTTCATGCTAGAACTAAGATATCTCTAATGGCGCGGATATCAATGGCAGGTGTTATTTATTCGTTGAACTGGCATCGCAATCCTCTCTAATCTCCTCGAAAAACATGGATTATTGATCAATATGAAATTTCCACAGTCATGTAATTAATTTTCATATTTATCTTTATATTTGTAATATATGCACGGAGAAAAGTTTCTCTTAAAACTTACCCTGAAAATCATGTGGCATTTTGCGGAACTTTATGAGAGTTTTTGGAAATTTTACCATACATCTTGCTATTAAAATGTGTATTAAACACAATTACTAGTAAAATGTGCGGTAAAATTTCCAACTACTAAAATTCTTTAAAATGCCGCGTTGTCCCACGATTACATGATTTTCGGGATAAAGTTTAAGAGAAAATTCTGTCCGTGTATAAAGTATGGCCGTATGACTACTTGTCAACTTGCGTTATGGGAACAAAAATGGGGAAATTGCAAAATTCACTGCGTAAATGAATATTAACCATTTTATTAATTATTGTCGCGGTAACGTTCCGAATGCATCGCGTACTTTGTCTTTTTGGCAGCTATTATTACCGCGTCTGTATCACTGTCTGTCGACCGGTAATAAAGATTAAAAATGTCACGGTGGTCAGCAAGTCAACAATTTAATCGTACACTGAAAAAAAAATTTTTTTAAACTAAGTAAATAGATTTATTTAAAATTAATTTTTTTTACTGAAGTAAATATTTATTCTATTTAAATAAAAATATCAAATTTCATTTAAATCTGTGTGTTATATTAAGTAAATTAATTTAAATCATTCATTGAGTAAAGTAATATTTTTTGGATTAAAATATTTGTTTTATGAGTGTACTAGATAAAATTTGTCACTTTTTTAAGCTCATGCGCAATTTCAATTTTTCTCGAGTAAACATTGATTGATCCTCGAGCAAACTATCGCAACTCTTAGGTTCTTTTCTCTCTTGAACCGAATTAATGGGCATAAATCAAATTATTTATTTCTCAATCGTTATTTGTCATAAAACTCTCCGGAGCGTATCGTCAAGACTATACGCAAGTGGCTCTCTCATTCAAAACAATTACGTCGATCTCTCAGCACCAAGGAAGCGCACGAGGCATTGTATAACGCTTATCTTATTCTTATAATCAGTTATCATATTACGTTCATTTGTACTTGTCTAAATGGATGTGGATTGTTATGTTTCTAATTCCGACTGACGAAACGTACGATTTACCATCTATTCCGGAATAGATATCGCTTGACATCGTTTCGTCCTCTTCCTCCGCGTTTTCGCAACGTTTCCACGTTTATTTATAAACGATCGATATCGAATTGGTTCATCTCCGCGTCGCGCGTAATTAAGAGTGATCGCCGAAGTGTAAATCGAAGTGTAAACGAATCCGACCGTTTTGTCGTAATGCAACACGTCTATATTTAAATAGAAAGCCGCCGTACGCGGTGTGGCCAAGTGCCATTCCGTTCGCGATGTATCACTTGTCGCTGATATTATGTTTCTCCCTTTGATACAGAGAAAAGGCTGACGAAGGACGTGCCCGATCGCAGCGAATACGTAATCGTGTCACGGGATCGGTGTAACTCGATTACGAGGCTTCGCGGCGTAAAAGAATCCCGGTGATGAAACTGCGGAACACGGGCGTATCCCAGGCTCGTTTCGCGTCGATTGTAATCTGGTGCGACCACGGATTCGCGCTGCGCTCGTCCCGTCCCGTCATCGCGTCTCGTGATCTTCCCTTCTGCTCTTGGAATAAGACACGAAAAACAGTCCCGCTGACGTAATTTCGACGCTTCTCGGTAGCATGACGAAACTTGGTGTAATCTCCGATAAACTAACCGGCGGCGGCGATAACGCGACCGTAATTTTTAATGTTTTTTTTAAATTCTTTGCCCATTCATCGACGGACTGTCTTATTCGTCCGGGCGGCTGGCACGCGGTCCAGCTAAAGGCTGAATCAGACTAGCAATCGCTGCAGACTCGTATTGTATTGGGATTGGCGATTAACGACTGTCTTCTAGCCAATGAGATTAAGTAGCTGGCTGCTTCGCTCTCATTCGCTAAAGGACAATCGTCAGTCGCCAATTCCAATTGAATCCGAGTCAACAGTTGCTGGTCTGATTCGGTCTTAACGCGATGCAGCGACCGGAGAGATCGATAACGCGTAAGCAACGCGGTGTTCCCCTCCTCTGCGGCAGCGGTAGATCATAAATTATTTGTTAAACGAAAATAAGTAAAACGAGAAGAGAACGTGCGAGCCCTTCGATATCGATCACAGCGAAACGATAACTTCAGGATTGTCTCAGAGCTCGATGCAGACTCTAATGTAGCCAACACGCTGTTCCCAGGCGTGTTAGCAAAATTCACATCCGCGTAGGGTTTTTGGAGGTTGGTGAACTCTACGAACTATGGTCCAGCCGCGTGTCGCAGTCCTCTTTCCGTCGTCGTCTTCGCGATGGCGCCTTTCTCCTCCTCCTCCTCCTCCCCCATCCGTACTTCATTTTGTATACGCAAGTCGAAAAACAATCACGCTCGCGAGGCGCCTAGTATTTTTTTTATAGGCGCCTCGCTCGCTCCGATAACATGGTAGACGATAACGTCCGGGGGCTAATCCGCGCCAATAAATGCTGGGACTTTGCACTCATCCGACGCACACTGTCCGCTACTATCGTTCCCTTACGGCCACGATTCACGAATTCTTCTCCGATCGTTGCATCATCGCGAAATCACGACAAGTTTCTGACGCTTGCGTCGAGCTGAACGGGGGAAAAAGAATAACAACTGCAGGAAAGCGAGAAGTAGAGAACGTATAATATCGAGTCACCGTTTAACGGGTCGCGATTACAAATTGGGACATGACAACATGTCGCCGCGATAGCGTAAAACGAAAGACGTGGCCAGTAACTTCTCCTTTGCCGAGATCGCGATATGGTCCCGCGATAAACAGTACTGTGTCGGGATAAAATTGGCTACGCAGTGGCTAGATCCGTGGTGCAGTGTTACGAAAAAATTGGATCGGGATTTTATCGGGCGTGTTAAAGGGTAAATAAGTCCGTCCGGGATTCCTGAGCCGAATTAGACATGCTGGACCGAAATGTGGTGCTTGTGCTGCGCACGAGGCAGGAGAGAACCGAGAGGCGTTTGAGGCACAAGAAGGAGGCGAATCCACCGCCGATGGAGCCGCCGGCGCTTCTGCTAAACAATAACCACCTGTACCTCGATCTTAACATGAATTTCAGCGAGAATTGCAAGCAGGAGGCGGCTAGAGTCGCGAGAAAGGTGGGTCTGGTTTCTCTCGTGACACGCGCGAGTCGCGTAGATTTCGGTCGCGCTTTAACTAGATACCCGCGTGAACCAGCTGTTAAGTCGCGTTTATTGAAGACACCTTTCACCCATCGATTACGCGACCCGTGTGCGCACTCGACGTACGCATCGTAACGCGATTTCTCACGAAATCATTGCCCCCGCTGTGTGGGAGAGGTGCATCTTCTTTTCCACCGCAAGTTGGTATAATTATCGAGAGATACTTTCTCCGACTTGCTTGGCTGGAACGCTACTATCGCAATGAGATCTGTCTTTGGCGGTGTGCGGGATGTTACAATTAGATTAGATGTATAATTCGTCACTAACTACCGGAACGTCGATTTTACTCGCGACGTAATGCGTTACGTCGATGGGAAGTGAAGAAGGCTCCTTCCCGTTCGCGTTCTCCGAAGGAATCATGTGCGTGCTGTAGAATTTCATTTTCTTACGGCCAGTATCGTTGATTTGTATTCCCCGGTTTTTACTTGCGTCTGTGTTTCATCTTCCGATTCGACATTTTGGAGAAACTCGTAATCACGACGCCTCGTGTCAGAAGGGGTCTAAAAATAACACTCTAAATAATAAGTGTTTGAAATTCAAACACTTTCGTTGTCGCCGTTTTTAAGATGTTTATTAGTGTTTGAAATTTCAAACACTTTCGTTGTCGCCGTTTTCAAGATGTTTATTAGTGTTTGAAATTTCAAAGTGTTTTAAATTCAAACACTTTCGGTTTAAATTCAAACACTGTCGCGTTTTTAAGATGTTTATTAGTGTTTGAAATTTCAAACACTTTCGTTGTAGTCAAACACTAATAAACATCTTGAAAACGGCGACACGAA